>NC_091470.1:139734630-139829801 GCF_036971445.1 Narcine bancroftii | reverse complement strand
TCTGACCCCGAATTTCCACCCTCCTTCCCGCAGGTTTCTCCCGTCCGAAATCGGAAACGCGGACTGTCTTCGCCGACGCGGGATCCAACGCCTCCCTCTCCCTCCCGCTCTTCCCCGGAACCTCGCGGTTCACCGCTGAGTGGGTCTGGAACCGGGCTGGCGAGGAGCCCGGCGCCGACGACCTGATGGACGAGGGGCGCTCGGCGCGCTTCCGATCCCACCTGGTGAGAAGTCAGGACTCCAGCTCACCGTCACTGAGCTCCGGGACACCGACCGGGGAGTGTACACCGGCTGCCTCCGTCTTCCGCGACCGGTGGGCCGAGAGGTCCGTCCGCCTGGAGGTCGCCTGGGGTGAGCCAAAATTGTGCCGAATCATATATCTCTTGAAAAAAGTTCATAATCTTCCCTACCTCGATTTATCTTCCATCTTTCATCCAATGCCTTCTCATTGAGTCTCCCCAATCCCCGACCGTCCGCATCCCGTTGTAACCTAAGACAACCTTCTACACCGTCCATAACCCCTCTCCCCACTCCCCGTCCTGTCGGTATCTCGTTGTAATCTCCTACAACGTCCGAACGTGGTTTATGCTTCCAAAATGCAACCCTTCACACTTGTCCGAACCTTTCCCCTCCCCCCCCCCCCCCACCCCCCCCTCCCCCTCCTCCCGTCTGCAGTGTCCCCGAGCCGAGAGGGTCCCATATCGCTGGGAGAAACTCTCCGGTTGGAAGTCCGGAGCACGTTCCCCGACAGAATTGAGTCGTACCGCTGGCTGGGACCCAACGCCAGCCAGGCGATCGACCAGGAGACGCGGGGCAACCTGACCATTGCCAGTGTAGGTCTCTCGGACGCCGGGCAGTGGGTCTGCGAGCTCCTCCGGGATGGAGAACTGGAGGGGAGCATATCGTACATCCTGGAAGTCCGCGGTGAGTCCCGGTGGAGAATATGGGGTATGGTGAGGTCCCTCCGTTCTCCATCATTCACGGTGTCGGTCCCCGTACCTCGAGGTCTCTTCGTTCCCCACCATTCACTGTGTCAGTCTCTGTACCCCGAGGTCTCTCCTCTAAATACTACCTCTATCTCCACAGTTCTGGAGAGGCAAGAGGGGGACAAAGTCAAGCCCACTGCGTGGGGAACCCTGTTCACCATCATGGGGTCCCTCGTGATCCTTGTTGTTATACTTTTGGTCGTCCTGTGTACCTGGATTAAGGTGAGAGGGGGAGAGAGAGGGGGGAAGGGGGAGAGAGAGGGGGGAGGGGGGGAAGGGGGAGAGAGAGGGGGAAGGGGGAGAGAGAGGGGGAAGGGGGAGAGAGAGGGGGGAAGGGGGAGAGAGAGGGGGGAAGGGGGAGAGAGAGGGGGGAAGGGGGAGAGAGAGGGGGGAAGGGGGAGAGAGAGGGGGGAAGGGGGAGAGAGAGGGGGGAAGGGGAGAGAGAGGGGGAAGGGGGAGAGAGAGGGGGGAAGGGGGAGAGAGAGGGGGGAAGGGGGAGAGAGAGGGGGAAGGGGGAGAGAGAGGGGGGAAGGGGGAGAGAGAGGGGGGTGAGGATGGAATTTTCACCCGTCCACTGATTACCCCTTCTCTCTCTCTCTCTCTCTCTCTCTCTCTCTCTCTCTCCCCACCCTCAGTCTCGTCGGCGGAACTTTCCGGCACTTGAGATCACACTGCCCACCTTGTCTTCCAGCAAGAAACAGTGAAGTGAATAGGGATGCCAGGAATCGGGGGAGCCCCCTCAGATCTGGACAGTGTGGAGGGTGGATGGAGGGGGAAGAGAGTGAATGAGGGGGAGGTGGGGGCGGGGTGACGTGGGGAGAGGGCCCTGTCATTGTCCGGGATGGGGAGGTCAGAGGTCACCGGCTCTCTGTTGTCTCAATGAATCACGGCGCACAGGCTTACTGAATACAGCAGGTGGTCAGTGAGCCACCCTGAGCGTCAAGGTCCTGGCTCAATTTGGCCCTTCCTTAGCAACTGGAGCCTGCCACCAGGAGGCCTACCTTACCCACAGGAACCTGCAACCTGTAGGCCCTCCTTAGCAACAGGATTCTGGTACCTGTAGCCCCCCTTAGCAACAGAGCCTGCCACTAGTAGGCCTTCCTTAGCAACAAGAGCCAGATAAAACAAAACCCTCCTCAGGAGCAGAACTTCCTCGTCATGATGCTCCATAGCAACAGTGGCCTGTTGCCACGATGTCTCCATTGCAACCCGGCCAAGGCACTGTTACTGGGAATGGCCCTCACTTTCCCGTAGCCCCACGTAGCAACAGCCAAACCCCTGTCACCGGGCGCCTCCCCAGCAACAAGCCCACACCATAGCAACAGGTCCGCCCCCTCTCCCTGCCTCCCTTCAGTCTCCTGCTAGTGACGGAGGCAGGGATGCAGCAACAAAACGCTCTCCCTGTGTTCAGCCCACAAGTTGCGGGATGAGGAGGGGACCAATGGCTGACGGCCAGATGGAAAGCATTAAAGTATCACACAGAACAAGTCATGGTCTCTCCGTGTCTTTGTCTATCAGTGAACAGGTTGGCTCACTCAGGGGAATATCTGTACACTAACCAATGTCCCAGTAAATCTTCAGGAGATAAAGTCCCGAATTGGTATATTTCTGTAATAAAACAGTATTCCATTTAAATACAAACTGATGAGGACAAGATTCCATATTGCAGCCAATTACACCCTAGCCCAACTAGGAGGATTAGAAACATCTAATTAAGATTAATAAATCTTAATTGAGCTGCTTCATAATAACTAAAAAAATTAGGTCATTGCAAACCTCCCAAACCACACTGCCAAGTCAATTTATGCATCGCTACTCTTGCTAATTTTCCTTTCCATAAAAATTCTCGAACTTCTTTATTTAAATCTTGAAAAAAAAAGATTTCGGAAGAGAACAAGGAATTGATTGAAACAAATATTGAATTCGTGGAAAAATATTCATCTTTAATCAATTTACCTGACCTATTAAAGTTCAAGGTAAATCCTTCCATTTATTCAAATCTGCTCTAATCTTTCTCATTAATGGTACATAATTTAAATTATACAATGATTGAAAATTTACATCAATCATTATCCCTAAGTACTTAATTTTATCAGTCCATCAAAATTTACTAATTTGACTACATTGATCATAATTTCCTTCAGAAATTGGCAGTATTTCACTTTTATCCTAATTCACTTTATATCCAGATAATTTCTCATATAATTCTCAACAATTTTGCAAATCAATTAAAGATTCATCTGGATTATTTAAATATATTAAAACATCATCAGCAAATAATTAATCTAATATTCATCCTGTCCAATCTTATACCTGTAATATTCTCATTCTGCCTGATAGCCTGAGCTAACGGTTCAATGACCAACACAAATATGGCTGGTGACAAAGGACAACCTTGACAAGTTGAATGCATTAATTTTAAAAAAGAAGTTTGACCATTTGTCGCCACCTTTGTTTCAGGATTATTATATAATGCCTTCACCCAACTAATAAATAAAGGTCCAAATATATATTTCTCCAAAACTTTAAATAAAAAAATCCATTTGACCCTATCAAAAGCTTTTTCAGCATCTAATGATACTACCATTGGTAGGTTCCTTTGCTGATATGAAGCGTTGATCAATGAAATCAATCTAAGAATATTATCTGAAGCATACCTCTTTAATAAAACCAGTCTGGTCAGAATGTACTAATTGTGGTAAATACTTTGCTAATCTATTTGCTAATAATTTTGCTATTATTTTATAATCCTCATTTAATAAAGAAATTGGTCGATAAGAAGAAACCTTCAAAGGGTCTCTGTCTTTTTTTGGTTTAACTTATTGCACTCAAACTCGAGTCTGGTAAAACTTGCTCCTGAGTTACCTGATTAAAAACATCCATAAATACAGAGGACAGATCATCATAAAAAACTTTATAAAATTCAGCAGTGAACCCATCATCTCCTGGTGACTTCCTATTAAGCATTTGATGAATAACATCCTTTATTTCTAAATCCTTAAAAGGAGAATCCAACTTTCTCACATCCTCCTTCAATATTGGTAAATTTAACTCTGACAAAAACACTTCAATAGAACTGTCATCTCACACTCCCTCAGAAGCATATAATTTCTAGTAAAATGACAAAAATTGGTCATTAATTTCCTGAGGTTTAAAAGTAACTCAATTGTCCTTCCTCACAGCATTAATAATCCTTAAAGCTTGTTCAGTTTTCAATTGCCATGCCAAAACTTTATGTGCTCTATCCCCTAACAGAGTAAAGTTGCTTGGATCTTTCAATCAAATGTTCAAATTGGTCAGTTTGCAATATATTATATTTTAGCTTCAATTTTGGCAAAAAAAACCTTATTATCTTCTGTACAATTCCTCTGAAATTCCTTTTCCAACTCTGCTATTTGTTTTTTCAACAACTGAAACTCTACCAAAAATTTCTTCTTTTCCTTTGATGCATAACTAATGATTTGACCACGTAGAAATGCCTTTAAAGCATCCTATACAATAAAATTACTCCTGACTGTATACTTATTCAAATCTCAATAGCAATTAGATCCTTAATAAATTTTACAAATTCCATTTTTTTCAATAACATTGTGTGAGAAACAGAAGTACCTTCACAGATTTCCCTCGAGACAAAAATTGAGAACAAAGAACATTTATTATACAACAGTGCAAAGTTGGGTGCTTCCCCTTACCATGGGAATACACACACATACTGGGGTTCACCCAACTTTTATACAGTTCATTTCAGTGTAGAGGTACCATCCCCCCCTAACATTCTTCTGCCTTCTGGATTGGTTTGGCATTTTGGTAATTCGGTCTGCCTATGTGAAAGACCATGGGGTATCCTGTCTTGGTCCCATCATGTCATTGTCCTTATTCATGAATCTCCCTTTGTCCTTATTCATACATCTCAACCCCCAGGACTTACTAATTCTATTGCAGAACTTGCTATAATAAGACCCTTATTCTATTATACTTGCGTGACCCTTCCTCACACTCTTATCGGAATCATCCCTACTCAGCACTTACTTAACTTCCTCTAGTCGAGTCTAGTATTCCTTATTTCATTTAAACTAGCTTTACTTTCTATATTCTATTATCTCTCACAATCCACACTTTTTCTTTAGCTACGCTTAGTAAATTCTCAACTGGAAGCTTGGTCTTTTTTTTCCAGCGAGTCAGCAAATGAACTGCCATCTCAGCATCATGTGCAGACGGAGTTTGGGAAACATACATCCTTTGGGTTGTAGTGATCTGGCAAAGGGTCCGTTGAATTAAACACTCCACACAAGTCATTAGGCAGGGAAGTATCATGATGGCTAAAATAACGAGTCCAACTGCGATAAGTCACCAGTAAAAAGTTCAACTGCCTGACCATTGTGACCGTTGTCATCAATCGATCTTCCACAAACGCCGTCCTCAGCAGCCAACAAGTAATCGAGAGCCAGGCGGTTTTGATAAGCTGTAGCTTGTATCTGTCGTTGTTCTTCAGCCCATAAATCCAAGGCTGTCGCTGTCTGTTTGGTGATAATCTCCAAAACTGCCTGGAGTCTGATTAAACAGTTTAAATGCCAAACAGCTGTGGTACTCTGGAGCAGCTTGAGCCGTTTACAACTCGAATCCCCCTTATAGTGATGGCCTTTAGCCTTCCGAATGTATTCGTGACCCAAAGGATGATTTACAAAATGTCAAGTTGGGGGGGGGGGGGAGGGGCGATTATTGTTACCTAACCTGTGAGTAGCAGCTTGTCTGCGAGCATTAGCATATATACCCCCTTTATCCCTACTCCAGGTATAGCCCTGACTAATGTTCTGCCTATCATTTTCCCACCATCTTCTTTGTACCATATTTTTAGCACTCATCTCTTTAATATCTGCAGAGGCCGGGATGCAAACCCAATCCACTCACCTAGGGCAGTTCTGTTTCCTTGGTCCATGTTGGGATCCTAAATTAAACCATACTAAATAAGGTACCCCACTATGAATACACTCTATACCTGTGCCCTGTCTGCATTCTAAAGGTAAACTTGTCCATTCCTCAAAGTAATTATCACCTCTGCTGCCCCTATTCCAGGAGGACTTAATACATTGTGTACAATTGGGTGTTTCCCAAAAATTGGGAACCAGCAGAAAAACAACACAGCAAATAATAAAAATAAAATTACAGCACTTTTTCCCGGCGTAGCGTAACTTTCAGACCAGAAGGATGCAAGACTGCACGCCAGGTGGAGGGTATATTATCAACGTCTTTAGTCCGTGGATTAGCTTGTTTAATGCATTGTATGTGAGTCCATCCCTTTTCTTTTGTTCGCACTGCAGTGTCTAATCAGAAGTACACAATAAGGGCCGTCCCATATCGGTTTTAGTTTATGGTCTTGCCACGCTTTTACATATACCCAATCACCAGGTTTAACAGAATGAATAGGATAGTCCAGGGGTGGGATTTGAGCTAATAAACCCTTCTGTCTTAAGTCATACATAGAAGTAGAAAGTCCCTGTAAATATTTAGATATGTACTGGTCATTAGCCTCAGGGGTAGGGATATCAGTGTGGAATCCCATGTAAGGAAGACCAAACATCATTTCACATGGTGAGACAGCAAGGTCCTTACGAGGAGCTGTGCGAATCCTGATTAAAGCTAAGGGTAAGCATTTAATCCAGGAGAGGCCAGTTTCCTCATGAGTGAGTTGATTTTTCAGAGTCTGATTCATCCGTTCAACACGGTCTGAACTCTGGGGGGTGCCATGGGGTATGTAACTGCCAATCTATTCCCAGGATTTTACACACACCCTGGAGTACCTGAGAGGTAAAATGTGTACCTCGATCTGAGTCAATGGTTTGAATAATGCCATAACGCGGAATAACAGACTCTAGTAATATCCGGATAACGGTGCTAGCATGATCATTAGGGGTCGGGAAAGCCTCAACCCATCGTAAAATGATCCACCATCACTAGGAGGTATTTATAAGCCCCTGTCTTAGGTAATTCCGTGGTCAATCTGTATTCGTTGAAACGGGCGTACGGCTATATCGCGACAGCCAGGCATTACCTGGCACATGACTTTCTTATTCACTCGCTGACAGATTGGGCACTCCCGAGTACTTTGCTTGGCTAAAGGACCGTACAAAAGCCTGTGTTCCCCAATGTGTCTGCTGGTGGAGCTGATCAATAATCAGACGAGCCAAGGCTTTGTTCAGTACTTGGCGTCTCTGCCGTCCACCACAACCCATCGGCAGTTTGACGCATTCCCTGGTCTTTCATATAAACCTCCTCTTCCCATGAAAAGATGGAAGTCTTTTGAACCTCATGTGGGGTGGGGAGTAACAGCTGCATGTCTATTTTTTCTGTGAGTGCAGCCTGTTTGGCAGCTTCATCTGCCCGTCTGTTCCCCTGTGCTTCAGGACTGTCAATAATTTGATGGCCCCGTACATAACCATATAATCATATAACCATTTACGGATGAACTACAGCTATCTCCTCAGGTAACATAAGAGCATCTAAGGATTGAACAATTAAGTTTTCATGGATCAACTTTTGTCCTTTCCCAGTTATCATTCCCCGCTCTTTCCAAATCTTTCCAAAGGTGTGCACTACACCAAAAGCATACTTTGAGTCGGTATAGATTGTGCCCACCTTTCCCTCTAAACCCTGGAGAGCTCTACAGAGGGCATATAATTCACAGGATTGTGCCAACCAATGACCGGGAAGACGACCAGCTTCAATCACAACTCCTTCATTCCCATCCATTACACTATACCCGCTATACCGAATGTTGTCAATGCAGCGGGAAGATCTATCAATAAACCATCTTTCACCCTCCCGTAAATGTTCATCACTTAAATCATCTCTAATTTTTGTCTGTAAATCTATCACTTCTAAACATACATGCTCTAAATCATTGGGGACAGTATCAGAATCTGGAAAAACCAAGAAGGCGGCTGGATTCTGTTCTTTGTTTATAATCAGTATCAAATCATCCCTATCCATGAGAATCGCTTCATACTTTAAAATTCTAGAATCAGTAAGCCACCTTCCGGCACATTGTAAGAGAATGGTGCGGACTGTGTGAGGGGTATGAACTATCATCGGGGCACCAAACATAATATTTCGTCCTTCCTCGACTAAAATAGCAGTGGCTGCAATTGCTTGCACACATTCTGGCCAACCACGACAAACAGGACCTAAAATTTTTGACAGAAAGGCAACTGGTTATCTAAAGCCTGCCCTCTCTTGCGTTAATACTCCCATGGCCACACCGTCTTTCGCATTGGTATATAGGTCAAATGGCTTATTTAGGTCGGGTAAAGCCAAAACTGGGGCACTAATAAGACGCTGTTTCACCAAGGTAAAATCTTTAATCTCCTCCTCCATCCAGACAACAGTTTCGCCCCCTAGAGTCACAAGTTTATCATACAGAAATTTGACCAGGCTAGAATAATTCTCAATCCAAATTCTACAGTATCCCACTAAACCAAGGAATTTCCCAAGTTCTTGAGCACTCTTTGGAGGTGGGATCTGCAGAATACCGCGTGTTCTCTCTGGACTTATCTTCCTAATTCCTTGACTAACCAGATGACCTAAGTATTTAACTTCAGATTGAACAAATTATAACTTTGATTCGCTCACTCTAAGACCCTTATTCCCTAGAAAATTCAGAAATTCAAGTGTATTGTTTAACCACATCATACGTTTTTCCCGTGATTAATAAATCATCAACAAATTGTATTAATTGACAATTCTCTCTCCGAGGGGCCTCATCTAGTACCTGTTCTAAAACTTGGCCAAACAAATTTGGTGATTCTGTAAAACTCTGGGGAAGGACCGTCCACCGGTATTGATTTTTCCGTCCTGTAAAAGAATTCTCCCACTCAAATGCAAACATGTCCCTACTGTCTATTGCCAACGGACATGTCCAGAAGGCATCTTTGAGGTCAATTACACTAAACCACTTACTATGGGGATCAATTTATCCATTATCGTATAGGGGTTAGGTACAACCGGGTGACAGGTGAGAATAATTTTAACTCCCTCAAATCCTGCACTAATCGATAGGTACCATCTGGTTTTTGGACAGGTAAAATTGGGGTATTAAAAGGTGGCATACAAGGTTCGAGTATACCATCTTTCACCGATTGGTCAATTACTGGCTGCAGCCCCTTTCGGCCAGCCATAGGAATTGGATACTGTTTTCGTCTAATTACTTGGTCAGGGTCTTTTAAAGTAACTTGCAGTGGAGGAACATCTAACCCTCCTCTATTGCCTCTTTTTGCCCATACTCTAGGATTTATTAGTTCCCGATCCTCCTCTGTTAGAACATAAAATTGAACCTCGATACCTGATCCCTGTGGTCTGGTACCGATAGCCAATTGGTCCTGTAAATCCCGTCCCAACAAGCAAACTCCAGCTTGGGGAACTAGTAAAATATCCTCTGTTATTATCTTTTCTCCCATTTGTATCCTTACATTCTTTAGTATAGGGACCGTAAAATCTCTTCCTCCCACTCCCGAAATCATCACTGTCCCTTCTGTTTTAACACCCTCGGGCCGTTGTAAAATACTAAACCGGGCTGTCCCAGAATCTACTAGAAAAGTCATCTTGTCACCGTGGGGTCCTATGCTTAAATTTACCAATGGTTCTCCGTGCAGCACCACGGTGTGTATTGACTGAGATCCGTGACCCCCCCCCCCCATTCATAATCTGCCTCCATCAATGCATAAGATCGTATCTCCCTGGCTCGCATTGGGCATCCCCTCTTAAAGTATCCTTCCTTTTTACAATAATAGCAAACTAATGCTCCTGTTTCTCAATTTCTACCTTGGTCTCCATGGGGTCCCGGGAATGGTCGTCATCCCCGGAATTCTCCTCTACCCCTGCCTCGGCTCTGGTCTCTACTTCCTCACTCCTGGCGCTCCTCCCAACGTCCAGGAGCTGGCACACAGCTCCTAACATTTCCCTGCTGTCCCTCCACAACTTCCTTGACTGCCTGCATCAAAATCTTAGCCTTTCCTTTCTGTTTATCTTCAGACCTCTGGACGTATGCCCTTTGTGCGATCTGTAAAAGCTGTGTTATTCCCTGTTCATGCCAATTCTCTGTCTTTTGAAATTTCTTCCTGATATCTGGGGCTGAATTAGTAACAAAGCCCATCAATACCAACTGTTCACCTGCTGGGGATTCTATATCCAACCCTCCATATTGCTGTATGGCCGCTCGCAATCTATTCAGAAATGCAGAGGGGGTCTCCTCAGGACCTTGGGGAACCTCAAATGCCTTCTTAAAGTTCTGTCCTTTAGGAACAGACTCCTTCATTCCTTTTACTAGATTAACCCTGCACTCATCCATTCGCGTGCGACCATCATTAGTAGTCTTATCCCAATTTGGGTTTACCAGGGGAAATTTAGGTTCTCCAGGTATCGCCTCTGGTCCCCCTTGGTGTTCCCTGTCCCAGACTCTAATCCCTGCCTGGCGAATCATTCCACGCTCATCCAAAGTAAATAGAGTCTTAAAGATAGACACTAATTCATCCCAGGTATATATATTAGGTCCCAAAAATCGATCTAATTGTTCTGCACATCCCAGAGAGGTCATTTCCTTCTTAAAATTGCGCATTTACGAACCTGAGACCCCCCACATCCCCTCCCAAGGGAACCTCTCGTAAAGGTCTCATCCAGTTAATTTCGGGCTTATCCCCTCCTCTATGGTTTAGGTTCCTGCCCTCCGGGAGACAAATCAAAGGGTTTTGCCCTTCCCTCCCGAAGGTTCTCACACTGTTTTGAATGACCCTCATAATCAAAGTCTTCTCCCTCTCGTGTCAATTGAGGCGGTAATCTTGTACTCTGCGAGAAGGTCATCATACCACCCCTACTTTCTTTTTCTTTCTCTAACTGTGGAGGAGGAGGGGAAGGTAAAGAAGGGTAAAGCGGAGGTGAGGGGGGAAGATAGGAGCCAGCACAGGGGGAACATAAGGTGGAGGAAGGGAATGTAACACATCCCATTCTTGTATTTCAGGGGCAGAGGGTTCCTCATCCTTCTTGTTCTTACATTCCTTTTCGCTCAAAATCATTTGATCAAATGATCCACTGAGCCAACAGGCTGCATATTCTCTGCTCTCGGTATTACCTCCTTGATTTTGGTAGAGCCAGATGTTCGATGCCTGACACATCCAGTCCTCATCGGATCCGAACTTTGGCCAATGTACCGAACTCCCTTTTATTGGATTCTTGACCCATTCCTGACAGCAATACCTGACCATGGTCTGTTTATCTTTCCCACGGGTTTTCCCTGCACCTCAATCAGATAACATTAATCCTAATGGACTATGTTTAGGTGTCTGATTTTCCCGTCCTTCTTCAGGACTGTTTCCCTTGCTACTTACTCCTCCCATACTAGCAGGTAAATAAATTCCTCTTACCAGGATCCAGTAGCTATTCCTAGCATGCTTAAAATATAGAAACATAGAAGATAGGAGCAGGAGTAGGTCATTGGACCCTTCGAGCCTGCTCCGCCATTCAACGAGATCATGGCTGATCTTAAAGTTCAGTACCCCGTCCCTGCCTTCTCTCCGTAACCTTTAATACCCTTATACCGAAGAAATATATCTAAAATATATTTAATGAACCTGCCTCGACTGCCCTCTGTGGCAATGAATTCCACAGATTCACCACCCTCTGGGTGAAGAAATTCCTCCTCATCTCGGTCCTAAATGGTTTGCCTATTATCCTCAAACCATGGCCCCGGGTTCTGGATTTTCCCATCATTGGAAACATCCCATCTGCATCCGTTCTGTCCAGTCCTGCCAGAATTTTATAGGTCTCTATGAGATCCCCTCTCAATCTTCTAAACTCCAGCGAGTACAATCCCAATTTGCGCAATCTTTCCTCATAAGTCATTCCTGCCATTCCAGGTATCAGCCTGGTGAAATGCCTCTGCACTCCCTCCATTGCAAGAACATCCTTCCTTAGATAAGGTGACCAAAACTGTTATAGATAGAGAATTTAGGTTAAAAAGGGCTTAAGTTAAAATGTGATGATTAATCATAAAAGGGGAAGCCAGAATAGACAGGGAGCTTACCATAAAAGTTTAGCTGGACAATGTTATAACAAACAGAGATCTTTCATGGTCACAAAGAGACATGTAGGAGCCAAAGATTGATAAAAGACTGAAAAACAGAATTTAGTGTGTGCAGAGTTCGTAGTGTACGTGACTAACATGATAATTACAAATGCAAGTGTACTTAGAATGATTTTGCAAAAACTAACCAATTAAAACAGTGTTAAAGAGGAGGGGAAGGACAAGCAAAAAGGTATAAAAATCAATGCACTGTATGTATCGGGGCTTGACTTGGCGAGAAGCCAGTTGAGTCCAACTCTGCAGACTTGTAAATAAAGCTTGTCGTGTCACCGACTTTAAAGAGACTCATGTGTGAGAATTTGTACTTCTGACAAAAACTGCATACAATACTCCAGGTGGGGTCTCACCAAGGCCCTGTACAGCTGCAGTAAGGTATCCTTGTTCCTATACTCAAACCCTCTTGATATGAAGGCCAACATACCATTTGCCTTTTTAAACGCCTGCTGTACCTGCATGCTCGCCTTCAGAGACTGGTGTAAAAGTACCCCTAGGTCTCTCTGCACTTCCCCATCTCTTAATCTATTGCCATTCAAATAGTAATCTGCCCTCCGGTTTGTATTACCAAAGTGGATAACCTCACACTTATCCACATTGTAGTGCATTTGCCATGTATCTGCCCAGTCCCTCAATTTTTTTCCAAATCACACTGGAGCTTCCTGACCCCCTCTTCTGTGCACACAACCCCTCCTAGCTTAGTGTCATCTGCAAATTTGGAGATATTACATCCAATCCCCTCATCCAGATCATTAATGTAAATTGTGAACAGCTGGAGTCCCAGTACAGATCCCTGTGGCACCCCACTGGTCACCGCCTGCCACTCAGAAAATGAGCCATTTATCCCAACTCTCTGTCTTCTACCTGCCAGCCAGTTCTCAATCCACATCAATACTTTTCCCCCAATCCCATGAGCTTTGATTTTGTAAGCCAATCATTTATGCGGGACCTTATCGAAGGCCTTTTGGAAGTCCAGGCTCTCTCCCATCTATTTTACCTGTCACCATCTCAAAGAATTCCAATAGATTTGTCAAGCACGATTTACCTTTTATAAATCCATGTTGACTCTGTCCGATCCCTTCTCTGCTAGTCATATGCTCTGCTATTACATCCTTAATAATGGATTCCATCATTTTGCCCACTACTGATGTAAGGCTCACCAGCCTATAATTCCCCACTTTTTCTCTACCCCACTTTTTAAATAGTAGGGTAACATTAGCTACCCTCCAATCCATGGGTACTGATCCTGAGTCTATCGACTCTGGAAAATAATTCTTAAAGCATCTGCTATCTGAATGGCCACTTCCTTAAGTACCCTAGGATGTAGATTATCAGGCCCTTGGGATTTATCTGCCTTCAATCCCATCAATTTTCCCAAGACCATGTCCTTAGAGATACTGATTTCTTTCAGTTCCTCCCTTGCATTAGTCTCTATGTTTCCCAACATCCTTGGGAGGTTATTTGTATCCTCTCTTGTAAAAACAGAACTTAACGTTCTCCCGTCGTTTGTTCTCAATGCCTCCTCGGATATCACTCGCTTCGTCCACTGACCAGTCACCCATCATCCGGGAGTCGAGCTGAATCAGCCGGGGTGCACCTACCCCCATCGTCGGGCACTCTGTCAGTGAAGAGAGTGGGATCCCGGACGATCCCCCATTTGTGAGAAACAGAAGTACCTTCACAGATTTCGCTCGAGACAAAAATTGAGAACAAAGAACATTTATTACAACAACAATGCAAAGTTGGGTGCTTCCCTGGGAATACACACACATACTGGGGCTCACCCAACTTTTATACAGTTCATTTCAGTGTAGAGGTACCCTCCCCCCCTAACATTCTTCTGCCTCCTGGATTGGTTTGGCATTTCGTAATTCGGTCTGCCTACGTGAAAGACCATGGGGTATCCTGTCTTGGTCCCATCATGTCATTGTCCTTATTCATGAATCTGCCTTTGTACTTATTCACACATCTTAACCCCCAGGACTTACTAATTCTCTATGCAGAACTTGCTAATTCTTTCTGTTAGAAATAGAAGTACTTTAACAGAAATTGCTCGAGACAAAATTGAGAACAAAGAACATTTATTACAACAACAATGCAAAGTTGGGTGCTTCCCCTTACCCTGGGAATACACACATACACTGGGGCTCACCCAACTTTTATACAGTGAATTTCAGTATCAGAATACCCTCCCCCTTACATTCTTCTGGCCCCTGGATGGGTTTGGCATAGGCAATCCTTCCTGCCTATGTGCAGTTTCAGTGGACTTGGAGGACTAGGGGGTATCCTGTCGGTGTCCTCTCATGTCATTATCCCCACTGTCCTTATTCACAACCTTGCCCTTGTCCCCATTCACACCTTTCCAACTCTCAGAGCTACAGTCCCTTCATATGCAGATTTCGCTAATCCTGTCTAGGGTTTACTAATTAAATATGCCTAACTTGATAAATCTGTTTATGGCTTCCTAGAACTTGGTACTTCTGTCTAGGGCTAGGAGACCCTTATCTCATCCAGACTATCTCAACTTCCTATATTCTATTATTCTTTACCTCTCCTTATCTTATTCATACGGTGGGCTCACTGATCCTGTCGAAAAGACTAGAAGATTCTTATCTTACAGAGGCTGACTCTGCTTCCTGCATTCTAATTTCCATGCTTAGCCTGTTCATACTGGTTTAATCCATCACTCCACATGTCTGCACTAGTTTCCCCATCTTTCATATTTTTATGTCAAGTTTCCTCATCTCTCACATTTCTATCACTGAAGACCCTTATTCTATTATACTTGCGTAACCCTTCCTCACACTCTTATTGGAATTCATCCCTACTCAGCACTTACTTAACTTCCTCTAATCTAATCTAGTTATTCCTTATTTCATTCATACTAGCTTTACTTCCTATATTCTATTATCTCTCACAATTGCATTGAACCTTCAGTGAAAAATTGATTGAATTAATTCTGGTCCCACACAGGAGATAAACAGCAAAGAATGGTCAGAAATTATCCTACTCTTATATTCAGCATGAATAAAACATGCTTGCAAATGTGCTGATGCAAAAAAATATATATCAATGCTAGAAAATTAATCATGACGTGAAGAATAAAATGAAAAATCCTTCTCAGTAGGATTTAATCTTCTCAAATTCAGGCCTTTCTTCAAGGAAACTAAATGAAATGCTGCTTTTGATTTTTTCACAACTTTCGGATATTTATCCAATTGAAGTCTCCCCCAATCAAAATATTCTCCTTAGTTTGACTTAAAGTTAAGAAAGCTTCAGACACAAACTGTTCATCATTAGGTGCATACACATTCAGTAAAGACCATGACTCAGCAACTAATTTACAATTAATCATTAAAATACGACCAACTGATTCCAACAAGGAAACAAGTTCAAATGGTATTTTTTTATGAATCAAAATTGCCACTCCTCTTGCTTTTGAGTTAAAGGAAGATGAAGATACAAGTCTGTGAGAGATTATAAAAACTGATATACAAATATGAACATGAAGATACAAAAATTGATACATGGGTAAATGAATAAAGCCAGTATGAACAGGATAAGACATGGATATTAGAATGCAGGAAGCAGAATCAGTCTGAGTAAGATAAGAATCTCCTAGCCTTTAGACAGAATCAGCAAGTTCACTGTATTATGAATAAGATAAGGATAGACAATAGATAATAGAATATAGGAAGTAGAGTTAGTATGAATGAGATAAGGGTCTCCTAGCCCTAGACAGAAGTACCAAGTTCTACATATATAATTAGTAAGCCTTACACAGATTTATCAAGTTATGCATATTAAATTAGTAAACCCTAGACAGGATTAGCGAACACTGCATATGAAGAGACTGTAGCTCTGAGAGTCGGAAAGGGGTGAATGGGGACAAGGGCAAGGTTGTGAATAAGGACAATGAGGATAATAACATGAGAAGACACCGACAGGATACCCCCTGGTCCTCCAAGTGCACAGAAACAGCACGTAGGCAGGCAGGATTACCTAATGCCAAACCTCTCCAGGAGGCAGAAGAATGTAAGGGGGGAGGGTATTCCTATACTGAAATTCACTGTATAAAAGTTGGGTGAGCCCCAGTGTATGTGTGTATTCCCATGGTAAGGGGAAGCACCCAACTTTGCATTGTTGTTTAATAAATGTTCTTTTGTCTCGAGCAATTTCTGTGAAGGTACTTCTATTTCTAACAAAGTCCAACCCAGTCCCTCTTCAATTTCAAATGTTCTCTTTCGGTTAAATGAGTCTCCTGCAAAAAACTGTGAGAAACAGAAGTACCTTCACAGATTTTGCTCGAGACAAAAATTGAGAACAAAGAACATTTATTGTACAACAGTGCAAAGTTGGGTGCGTCCCCTTACCATGGGAATACACACACATACTGGGGCTCACCCAACTTTTATACAGTTCATTTCAGTGTAGAGGTACCCTCACCCCCCCCCTTAACATTCTTCTGCCTCCTGGATTGGTTACTAATCTATACTAATTCTATATGCAGAACTTGCTCATTCTTTCTATCACTATAAGTTTATTCTATTATACTTGCATAGCTAAAGAAAAAGTGTGGATTGTGAGAGATAATAGAATATAGGAAGTAAAGCTAGTATGAATGAAATAAGGAATACTAGACTAGATTAGAGGAAGTTAAGTAAGTGCTGAGTAGGGATGAATTCCAATAAGGATAAGAGTGTGAGGAAGGGTTACGCAAGTATAATAGAATAAGGGTCTTATAGAAAGAATAACAAGTTCTGCATATAGAATTAGTAAGTCCTGGGGGTTGAGATGTGTGAATAAGGACAAAGGCAGATTCATGAATAAGGACAATGACAAGATGGGACCAAGACAGGATACCCCATGGTCTTTCAAATTTACAGAAACTGCATGTAGGCAGACAGAATTACCAAATGCCAAACCAATCCAGGAGGCAGAAGAATGTTAGGGGGGGAGGGTACTTCTACACTGAAATGAACTGTATAAAAGTTGGGTGAGCCCCAGTGTGTGTGCATATTCCCATGGTAAGGGGAAGCACCCAACTTTGCATTGTTGTACAATAAATGTTCTTTGTTCTCAATTTTTGTCTCGAGGGAAATCTGTGAAGGTACTTCTGTTTCTCATACCCTATGAGTCCTATCCAACTCCAAACCTTCTGGAAAAAACTCCAATCCCAATGCCTCAGGAATCCATTTTTAAATGTTTTTTATTGGCTCTAAAACCTCAATTCCTTCAGGAATTATTATTTTGATGACTTTGATTTTCCAGAGAGTCTATCTTCTTCAATAAATCTTTCTTCTGAATCTTGCATCCAACGAAAGAATCTTCCACTTTCTCTATTTTCTGTTCATTACATTCCACTTGATCCTTACAAACTTGAAAAGCACCTTCCATTTTCTTAAAATTATCTTGAACTGTATCCACCAAATTCAAACATCTATTGACATCACCTTTAAAACAGCAAAAATGTCCTTTTTCAGAGAAGAAACTTCATCAGAAATGTTATTAATTTTTCAGTTATATTCATAAATCCTTGATCCATCTGAGTAGATATTTGCATTGACATATTGCCCATTTGGTGTGCCATTGATTCCAAGACAGTAAAAACAGCTTCAAAATTAGTATCCTCTCCTTGAGGCCTACCTTGTTTCTCTTCAACAACAATCTTCTTCCAATTCTTTTAATTCAGCCTTTGATTTCACCTTGCTTCTGGTCTGGACCCCTGCAGAACGCCTATTCAGAATGCCGTTGACCTTCACCAACAGCCCAGACCTTAGCCAGTAACTCCCGAACCCACAACACACCACGCATTCCCAGCAACACAGAGGTCAACGCATGCACGTCTTCCGACATGCTGCCCTGAACCTCCGCGCCACTGGGACTCGCAGCAGCACTGCGCGTTGGGTCTGTCGTGGGCTCCAGCAACTCTTCAGTGCACCCGACATCGCATGCGCGCTGATCAAGATATGAAGAGATGGCGCCAGGGTAACATTCAGCTGGGCTCGAGTCCTTTGTTGCTTGGGTGGCTACCCAGTTGACTCTGAGGATTCCATTTCGTAGGTAGGCCTCACTTCTTCTAAACTTTTAAAGTGAAGTTTCTTTTGAATCTTGTCTTCAATTTCTTTGTATTAGCTGCCATTGCAGTCTTTAAACATTCAGATAACTTCAAAACAAACTTTTAAAACTTTTCCAAGTATTTAAATTTGGGTATTTTTTAGTCCAACTGGGGGAATATGGAATTACACTTCATCCTCCTTCGCCATCAGAAATTTGGACTAAAAGTAAGTTATTAATAGGATCAAAAGGTAGTTTATCAATTCAAATCCCAATATATCAAAATAAATTGATTCCTTTTTCATTGAATAATAGTTTTAGAAGATTGGTGGATTAAAGGAATAAAAAGATTGCAGGATTGTTTTGAAGAAGGGAATTTTTATCATTTAATCAGTTTAAAGAGAAATTTGGGATTTTAGAGAATTCTCTGTTTGTTTATTATCAAATTAAGGCATTAGTGAAAGATAATTTTGGAAGAGAAATGAAAATTTCTAAGTTAACTAAATTTGATTTTATGGTTTCATATTTTTCAGATAAGGGTTTTATATGAGAGATGTATGCATTATTACAAGATACTATGGTTAAAAAAATGTTTAGATACATCTGTGGCGGCACACCACTAGGCAGGCGAACCAGCCCCACTTGTAATCCATGCAGCGGGGCAGCCAGCCAAAATGGCGCTGTCGGGGGTTTCCTCTTCTTCTCAGCACAGGGCTCAGAAGCCTGCACTGGGGGACCACGTGAAGCCCGGGTGAGGTCGGCGCCCCCATAGCACGCTTCTCAGCCAGGTCTGGGCTGGGAGTACAAGTCCAGCCCAGCAGCCTACAATAAATCAGTTCTGCTCACTGAGCTCAACCCGTCTGGTTGTGTGTTCTTTCAGTAGCAGCGTAGCTGCCGCTACACACCTAGGATTAAATGGGAGCATGATTTAAATTGTGAGATTAGTCAGGTGGATTGGGAAAATATGCGCTATGATGGGTTGACTAAATTAATTAATGAAAGATATAGTATGGTTCATTATAATTTTTTGCATCAGTTATAGTTAACCCCTAAAAAATTGAAAAACTATGGATTTAATAATTCAGATCTGTGTTTTAGGTGTGGATTATGTGTTGGAACATGTATACATTCTGTTTGGTTTTGTGATAAAGTTCATCCTTACTGGTTTAAAATTAGGAATTTTATTCAAAATTTGTTTAAAATTCAATTTCCTTTAGATCCAAAAAATGTTATGTTGGTTATTTTACTCCGTTAGTGGACTTGGGGTTGGATAAGTCTCAGACAGCATTTATTCATCTAACATTAACAGTTGCTCGTAAATGTATTTCTATGTCCTGGAAAGATGAAGCGGAGTTAAATTTAATTCGATGGCATCATGAGTTGAAGTCGTGTATCTATATGGAGGAAATAACATAATAATTATGATTTTTTTTGGTTAAGATGTGGAAACCTTATATGAAGAATATGAATTTAGTAATATTGTATATTACTGAATGTTTTTGTTTATTTTTAATGATTCTCTTGAGGGATCTGTTGTGGGAGGGGGAGGGGTGGGTTTGTTTTATTATTGTTAGATTTCTTATTCTGTAAAAGTCTGTTTATTCTTATTGAAAAATACAAAATAAAGTCTTTTAAAAAAGGAGATAAAGTCCCGACCCTGTTGGACCTTTCCCTGTACCTCAGTCCCTGATGTCTGGGCAACATCCCAATAAATCTTTAGGGAGTAAAATCCTGCACCTGTTGAATCTTTCCTGTAACTCAGTCCTTGACGTCTGAGCAACATCCCAGTAAATCTTCAGGGGATAAAGTCCCAAACCTGTTGGACCTTTCCCTGTAACTCAGTCCCTGATGTCTGGGCAACATTCCAATAAATCTTTAGGGGGTAAAATCCTGAACCTGTTGAACCTTTCCCTGTTACTCAGTCCCTGATGTTTGGGCAACATTCCAGTAAATCCTTAGGAGGTAAAGTCGGGACCTGTTGAACCTTTCCCTGTAACTCAGTCCCTGACGTCTGGGCAACGTCCCAGTAAATCTTCAAGGGATAAAGTCCCAAACCTGTTGGACCTTTCCCTGCAACTCAGTCCCTGACATCCGGACAATATCCCAGTAAATCTTCACGGCATAAAGTCATGAACCTGTTCTGAATGTGTCAAATAAATCAATACATCATCAGCAAATAGATTAATCTTATATTCATCATTTGCAACTCTTATCTCTTTAATATTATCATTCTGTCAAATTGCCTGAGCTAATGGTTCAATGACCAACACAAACAAGGCTGGTAACAATGGACAGCCTTGATATGTTGATCACATTAATTTAAATGGCAAAGAAATTTGGCCATTCATCACCACCCTAGCAATCAGATTTTTATATAATGCCTTCACCCAACCTGTAAAAAGACGGCCAAAGTTAAACTTCTGCAACACCTTAAATAAAAAATTCCACTCAACCCGATCAAATGCTTTTACCACATCAAGCGCAATCACCATTGGTTGGTTGGGATGCTGTCTTGATGCATTGATCAATGTCATCAGTCTAAGAATATCATCAGATGTGCATCTATTCTTAATAAAACCTGCCTGATCTGTATGCACCAACTGAGGTAAATATTTAGCAAGTCTATTTGCCAATACCATAGCTATTATTTTATAATCCACATTTAATAAAGAAATTGGTCGATATGAGCTATATTCAACAGGTCTCTATCTTTCTTTGGAATCACTGTAATTATCGCACTTGAACAAGATTCTGGTCATGACTGATCTTCAGTTATTTGTTGCAGCACATCCATAAATGTAGAAGATAAATCTTCATAAAACACCTTTATAGAATTCCACTGAAAATCCATCGTCGACTGGCAACTTTCCATTTGGCATCTCCTGTATAATTTCTTTAATCTCAAAATCTGTAAATGGAGACTCCAAATCCTTTACCTCTTCCTCCCCTAAAACTGGTAAATTTAACTCAGATAAAAAGGATTCAATAGAACCATTATCATTTCCCTCAGAAGTATACAATTTCTGATAAAATGAATAAAATTGGTCATTAATTTCCTGAGGTTTATATTGACAACAGCTCTGTATACGCTAATCTTTGTGAGGCTTTTCATTTGGCTGTTTTTCCAGACTCTTTTGTGTAGTCTTCCAAAGGCGCTATTTGCCTTGGCGAGTCTGTTGTCTATCTCGTTGTCGATCCTTGCATCTGATGAAATGGTGCAGCCGAGATAGGTAAACTGGTTGACCGTTTTGAGTTTTGTGTGCCCGATGGAGATGTGGGGGGGCTAGTAGTCATGGTGGGGAGCTGGCTGATGGAGGACCTCAGTTTTGTTCAGGCTGACTTCCAGGCCAAACATTTTGGCAGTTTCCGCAAAACAGGACATCAAGCGCTGAAGAGCTGACTCTGAATGGGCAACTAAAGCGGCATCATCTGCAAAGAGTAGTTCACGGACAAGTTGCTCTTGTGTCTTGGTGTGAGCTTGCAGGCGCCTCAGAATGAAGAGACTGCCATCCGTGCGGTACCAGATGTAAACAGCGTCTTCATTGTTGAGGTCTTTCATGGATTGTTTCAGCATCATGCTGAAGAAGATTGAAAAGAGGGTTGGTGCGAGAAACCCAGCCTTGCTTCACGCCATTGTTAATGGAGAAGGGTTCAGAGAACTCATTGCTGTATCTGACCTGACCTTGCTGGTTTTCATGCAGTTGGATAACCATGTTGAGGAACTTTGGGGGGCATCCGAGGCGCTCTAGTATTTGCCAAAACCCTTTCCTGCTCACGGTGTCGAAGGCTTTGGTGAGGTCAACAAAGGTGATGTAGAGTCCTTTGTTCTGTTCTCTGCACTTTTCTTGGAGCTGTCTGAGGACAAAGACCATGTCAGTAGTTCCTCTGTTAGCGCGAAAGCCGCACTGTGATTCTGGGAGAACAATAAAGGGATAAGAGTTGTCATACCCACACTCCTGTTCGGCTCCGAATCATGGGTCCTCTACCGGCATCACCTATGGCTCCTAGAACACTTCCACCAGCGTTGTCTCTGCTCCATCCTCAACATTCATTGGAGTATTTCATCCCTAACATCGAAGTACTCAAGATGGCAGAGGCCGACAGCATCGAATCCACGCTGCCGAAGATTCAACTGCGCTGGGTAGGTCATGTCTCCAGAATGGAGGACCATTGCCTTCCCAAGATCGTGTTATATGGCGAGCTCTCCACTGGCCACCGTGACAGAGGTGCACCAAAGAAGAGGTACAAGGACTGCCTAAAGAAATCTCTTGGTACCTGCCACATTGACCACCGCCAGTGGGTTGATATCGCCTCAAACCGTGCATCTTGGCGGCTCACTGTTCGGCGGGCAGCAACCTCCTTTGAAGAAGACTGCAGAGCCCACCTCACTGACAAAAGACAAAGGAGGAAAAACCCAACACCCAACCCCAACCAACCAATTTTCCCCTGCAACCGCTGCAATCATGTCTGCCTGTCCCGCATCGGACTTGTCAGCCACAAACGAGCCTGCAGCTGACATGGACATTACCCCTCCATAAATCTTCGTCCGCGAAGCCAAGCCAAAGAAAAGAAAGAATAAGTAACCATTTTTAACAGCATTAATAGTTCTCAAGACTTGTTCCATCTTTAATTGCCAAGCCAATACCTTATGAGCCCTCTCACCTAATTCATAATAATGCTGTTTAGATCTTTTAATTAATAGCTCATACTGATACGTTTGTAAAGAATTATAATGTAATTTCAACTAAGTTAATGCTGCTTTCTTATCTTTTGTCACCTTCTTCTGGAATTCCTTTTCCAATTCAGTAATTTGCTTCTCCAAAGCTAAACTTTCCATCAAATACTTCTTTTTTACTTTCATAGAGTTACTAATAATTTGACCACATAAACATGCTTTGAAAGCATCCCACATAACAAAATTACTACGTACTGGATCAGTGTTTTCAGCCAAAAATAAACCAATCTGTTCCTTAACAAAAGTAATAAATTCTGGATTCTTCAATAACATTACATTAAATCTCCACCGGTAAGTTGATTGTGTCACCTCTGAACCTACACAAGATATAAACAACATAGAATGATCAGATATAACCCTACTCTTAAATTCAGCCCGCACTACTCCAACCTGTAAATGTGTCGAAAACTAAAACAAATCTATTTGAAAATGAATCATGCCTGAATGAATAAATAGAAAAGTCCTTTTCAGTCAGATTTATTCTCCTCCAAAGTTCAACAAAGTTCAAATCTTTCATCAAAGATCCCATTTATGTCGCCATCTTTGATTTCCTTATACTTTTTGGAGATTTATCCAATAATGGATCCAAAACACAATTAAAATCCCCTCCAATCAAGATATTCTCACTGGCCTGATTTAATGTTAGAAAAGCCTCAGATATAAATCGATCATCATCCACATTACGTGCATAAACATTCAATAATGACCATGATTCTGCAAAAATTCTACAATTCACCATCAAAACCCTACCATCAATCTCCGTAAATGATTCCAGCCTTGTTTGTGTGGCTCAGGCAGTTCAACAGAATGATAATATTAGCGGGGGCTGAGAGTAAATTTTGCTAGTTATTTTTATTTTATGAATCTTTTTTGCACTGGTTCCCTGTAACAAGTCCCGAAACTGAGCAACGTCCCAGTAAATCTTCAGGGGATTAAGTTTGCAACCTGTTGAACCTTTCCCTGGAACTCAGTCCCTGATGTGCGGACAACGTCCTAGTAAATCTGCAGGGGATAAAGTCCCGAAAATGTAGAACCTTACCCTGTAACTCAGTCCCTGGCGTCCGGGCAACGTCCCAGTAAATCTTAAGGGGATAAAGTTCCGAAACTGTGGAAACTTTCCCTGTAACTCAGTCCCTGATGTCCCGGCGATGTCCCAGAAATCTACAGGGGATAATGTCCGTAACCTGTTGCAAATGACGAATATAAGATTAATCTATTTGCTGATGATGTATTGATTTATTTGACATATCCAGAACAATCCTTTAAATATTTATAAGAATGATTAGTTCAATTTGGGGAGTTATCTGGGTACAAGGTGAATTGGGACAAGAATGAAATATTGCCAATTCTGGAGGGGAATTATGAAGCATGTAAACATATTATAAAATGAAGATGGTCTGATAAAATTCAATATTTAGGAGGAATTGTGAATGCTTATTATCACTCTTTATATAAATTAAATGATGTACCTTTATTGAAAAAGATCAAAACAGATATGATTAAATGGAACGATCTTCCATTAACATTAATAGGTCGAGTAAATTGTATTAAAATAAATATTTGTCCCCATATTCAGTATTTATTTCAGTCAATTACTTCCAAAGGGCTTTTTTCAAGATTTGAACAGGGCTGTGAGGAAATTTTTATGGAAGGGAAAACTAGCACAAGTAGCCTTACAGAAGATGACGTGGAAGTATGCATTAGGAGGACTTCAGCTGCCTCATTTTCAAAATTATTATGAGGCTGGACAGTTAAAGTTTGTTAGTAGGATAATGGATATTAAACAGGCTCCTAGTTGGGCTAAGGTGGAATGAGCTTGTATTCATGAATTTGATGTCCATCAATTTATATATAAGTGGAATTTGCATTTATTGCAGGGATGCAATTTGCTGGTATTAAAGCATTTACCAAAGATATGGGTTAATAGAAATGATGTTATAGGTACGAAGGGTAAATTATCAATTCAAACTCTGTTATATTAAAATCAGCTGATTGCATTTTCAATTTTTAACAGGTATTTAAAGATATGGCATTCTCAGTATAAAACTGATCCAGGATTGTTTTGAAGAGGAACAGTTTCTTTCTTTCATTCGATTGGGGAAGAAATTCGGAATACCAGTAAATTCTTTGTTTGTGTATTATCAACTTAGAGCTTTGATAAAGGATAATTATGGAAAGGATATGAGTTTACCTGAGTTAATGAAGTTTGAGCCTTTGATTTCCTCTATACCAAGGAGGGGCTTTATTTCAGATATGTACCAGTTGTTACAAGAGAGTAGGGATAAACCGAATTTGGAGGAATCTAGAAATAAATGGGAAAGTGATTTAACTTATGATATACCTCAGGAGGATTGGGAGGTTATGTGTCATGAAGGGGTAACTAACTTGACTAATGTAAGGTATGGTTTGGTTACTTATAATTTTTTGCATCAGTTATATTTGACTCCTGAGAAACTGAAAAAGTATGGATTTAGTAATCTGGATTTGTGTTTTAGATGTGGGTTAAATACTGGAACTTTTTTTCACACAGTTTGGTCTTGTGAAAGGGTACAACCATTTTGGGAAGAAATTAGGGTAATTTTGGAGAAATTATGTAAATTGAACTACCATTAAACCCAGAGATTTTTTTGTTGGGTTATATGGTTTCTTTGACTGGTTTGGGGTTGGATAAATTTCAGATAGCTTCCGTTCCTTTAGCGTTATCAGTGGCAGGAAAATGTGTATCAATTACTTGGAAAGATAATGTAGCGATTCATATAGTTTGTAAGCATAAGGAATTGAGATCATATATTTATATTGAAAAAAATAATATAATTTACATGATAATTTTTTTTTTGTTAAAATGTGGTCGCCCTATTTGGAAGATATGGGTTAATAAATACCTTAAAATTTTGTTAGATGTTTTATGTTTTTTTTTTGCTGAGAGTAAATTTTGCTAGTTATTTTTATTTTATGAATCTTTTTTGCACTGGTTCCCTGTTACACAGTCCCGAAACTGAAAATGTCCCAGTAAATCTTCAGGGGATTAAGTTTGCAACCTGTTGAACCTTTCTCTGGAACTCAGTCCCTGATGTGCAGACAACGTCCTAGTAAATCTGCAGGGGATAAAGTCCCGAAAATGTAGAACCTTACCCTGTAACTGAGTCCCTGGCGTCCGGGCAACGTCCCAGTAAATCTTAAGGGGATAAAGTTCCGAAACTGTGGAAATTTTCCCTGTAACTCAGTCCCTGATGTCCGGGCGATGTCCCAGAAATCTACAGGGGATAATGTCTGTAACCTGTTGAACCTTTCCCTGTAACTCAGTCCCTGATGTTCGGGCAACATCACGGTAATGCGTAAGGGGATATAATCACGAACCTGTCAGTTCTTTCCCTGTAACTCAGTCCCTGAAGTCCGGGTAATGTTCCTGTAAATCTTCAGGGGACAAAGTCCAGACTCTGTTGAACCTTTCTCTGTTGAACAGTCCCTGACGTCCGCAAAACTTCCCTGTAAATCTTCAAGGGATAAAGTCCCAAACGTGTAGAAACTTTCCCTGGAACTCATTCCCTAACGTCCGGGCGACATCCCAGTAAATCTGCAGGGGATAAAGTCCTGAACCTGATGAACCTTTCCCTGTAACACAGTCCCTGACGTCCGGCCAACCTCCCAGTAAATTATCAGGGGATAGTCCTGACCCTGTTGGACCATTCCCTGCAACTCAGACCCTGACGTCCGGACAACATCCCAGTAAATCTTCAGGATAAAAAGACCCGAACCTGTTGAACATTTCCCTGTAACACAGTCACTGACGTATGGGAAACATCCCACTAAATCTTAAGTGGTTAAAGTCCCGAACCTGTCGAACCTTTCCTCGTAACTCAGTCTGACGTCCACGCATCGTTCCAGTAATTATTCAGGGCATAAAGTCCTGAACATGTTGAACCTTACCCTATAACTCAGTCCCTGACGTCCAGGCAATGACCAAGAAAATCCTCAGGGTATAACCTTTCCCTGTAACTCAGTTCCTGATGTCCAGGAACGTCCCAGTAAATTTTCAGGTGATAAGGTCCCGAACCCATTGACATTTTCCCTGTATTCCAATCCCTGATGTCGAGGCAAGGTCCAGGTAAATCTTCAGACGATAAAGTCCCGAACCTGTTGAACCTTTCCCTGTAACTCAGACCCTGACGTCCGGGTAACATCCCTATAAATCTTCAGGGGATAAAGTCGAGAACCTGTTGAACCTTTATCTGTTATACAGTCCCTGACGTCGTGGCAACGTCCCAGTAAATCATCAGTGGGTAATGTTCCGAATTTTTTTAACCTTTTCCTGTAACTCAGTCCCTGACGTCCGGGCAATGTCTCAGTAAATATTCAGTGGATAAAGTTTGGAACCTGTTGAACATTTCCCTGGAACTCAGTCCCTGAAATCCGGGCAACGTCCTAGTAAATTTCAGGCGATAAATTCCAGAACATGAAGAACATTTCCCTGAAACTCAGTCCTTGACTTCCGGGCAATATCCCAGTAATTCATCAGGGGATAAAGTCCCAAAACTCAGTCCCAGATGTATGGGCAACATCCCACTAAATCTTCGGTGGTTAAAGTCCCGAACCGGTCGAACCTTTCTCTGTAACTCAGTCCCTGAAGTCCTGGCAATGTCCCAGTAAATCATCAGGGGGTAATGACCCGAATTTGTTGAAACTTTCCCTTTAATTCAGTCCCTGACGTCCTGGCAATGTCACAGTAAATATTCAGTGGATAAAGTTTGGAACCTGTTGAACATTTCCCTGCAACTCAGTCCCTCATATTCAGTCAAAGTCCGAGTAAATCTATAGCGGATAAAGTGCCGAACCTGTCCGATCTTTCCCTGTATTTCAGTCACTGACGTCAGAGCAATGACCCAGTAAATCATCAGGGAATAAAGTCCCTAATCTGTTCAACTTTTCCCTGTTATGGGCATTGACCCAGTAAATTTTCAGGGGAGAAATTTCTGAACCAGTTGAACCTTTTCCTGTAACTCGGACCCTGACGTTCGGGCAACACCCCAGTAAATCTTCAGGTGATGAAGTCAATAGCCTGCTGGCCTTTTCCATGTAAATCAGTCCCTGATGTCCGGGAATCATCCCAGTAAATCTTCAGGGGATACATTCCCGCAACTGTGTAACTTTTCCCTGTAACTCATTCTATGACGTCTGGGCAACATCCCAGTAAATCCTCAGCGGATAAAGTCCCGAACCCGTTGAACATTTCCCTGAAACTCAGTCCCTCATATTCGGTCAAAGTCAGAGTAAATCTATAGCAGATAAAGTGCCGAACCTGTCCGATCTTTCCCTGTATCTCAATCATTGACGTCAGAGCAACGACCCAGTAAATCATCAGGGAATAAAGTCCCTCACCTGTTCAACTTTTCCCTTTTATGGGCATTTACCCAGTAAATTTTCAGGGGAGATATTTCCGAACCAGTTGAACCTTTTCCTGTAACTCGGACCCGGACGTTCGGGCAACGTCCCCGTAAATCTTCAGAAAATAAAGTCCTGAACCCATTGAACCTTTCCCTGCAAGCCACTCGCTGACCTCCGGGCAACATCCCTGTCAATCGTCATGGGATAAAGAACTGAATCTGTTGGATCTTTCCTTGTATCTCAGTCCTTGAAGTCCGGGGATCCTCCCAGTAAATCGTAAGGGGATAAAGTCCTTGTAATTCAGTCCCTGAAGTCCTGGCAACGTCCCAATAAATACTTAGGGTATAAAGTTTCGAACCTTTGTTGACGGTTTCGCTGTAACTCAGTGCCTGATATGGGCAACGTTTCAGTAATTCTTCACGGGATAAAGACAAATATCTGTTGATCTTTTCCCTGTAACTCAGTCCCTAACATCCGGGAAACATCCCATTCAATCTTCCGGTTGTAAAGTCTCGAACCTGTTGATCCTTTCCCTGTAACCCAGTCTCTCATATCCGGTCAAAGTCCGAGTAAATCTATAGTGGATAAAGTGCCGAACCCTTCCAATCTTTCCCTGTATCTCAATCACTGGCGTCAGGGCAACGTCCCAGTAAATCTTCAGGGAATAATGTCCCTAACCTGTTCAACCTTTCCCTGTTCTGGGCAACGACCCAGTAAATCTTCAGGAGATAAATTCCCAAAACTGTTGAAACATTCCCTGTAACTCAAACCCTGACGTCTGGGCAGCATCCCCATAAATCTTCAGGAAATAAAGTCCTGAATCCATTGAACCTTTCCCTGTAACTCAGTCCCTGACGTCCAGGCAATGGCTCAGTCAATCTTCGGAAGATAACGTCCAAAATCTGTTGAGCCTTTCCCTCTAACACAATCCATGACATCCGAGCAACATCCCAGTAAATATTCAGGGGATAAAGTCGAAAATCTGTTGAAACTTTCCCTGTAACTCAGTCCTTGACATCCGGGCAATGCCCATGTAAATTCTCAGGGGATAAAGTCATGAATCTGTTGAACCTTTCCCTGTAACTCAGTCCCTCATATCCAGTCAATGTCTGAATAAATCTTTATGGGATAAAATACCGAACCTGTCGGATATTTCCCTGTATCTCAGTGCCTGACGTCCGGGCAACGTCCCAGTAATCTTCAGGAATAAAGTCCTGAACCCGTGGACACTTTCCCTGTAAGCCAGTCACTGACCTCCGGGCAACATCCCCGTCAATTGATATTGGATAAAGTATTGAATCTGTTGAAATGTTCCCTGTACCTCAGTTCCTCATGTCCGGTCAAAGTCCGAGTAAATCTATAGCGGATAAAATGCCGAAACTGTCCAATATTTCCCTGATCCTCAATCACTGACGTCAGGGCAACGTCCCACTAAATCTTCAGGGAATAAAGTCCCTAACCTGTTCAACCTTTACCTGTTTCAGGCAATGATCGAGTAAATCTTAAGGGGACAAATTCCCGAACCAGTTGAACCTTTCTCTGTAACTCAGTCCCTGACGTCCTGGCAACGTCACAGTAAATATTCAGTGGATAAAGTTTGGAACCTGTTCAACATTTCCCTGGAACTCAGTCCCTGACATCCAGGCAAAGTTTCAGTAATTCTTCACGGGACAAAGACAAATATCTGTTGATCTTTTCCCTGTAACTCAGTCCCTAACATCCGGGCAACACCCCAGTAAATCTTCAGGCGATGAAGTCACGAGCCTGCTGGCCTTTTCCCTGTAAATCAGTCCCTGACGTCCGGGAATCATCCCAGTAAATCTTCAGGGGATACATTCCCGCAACTGTGTAACTTTTCCCTGTAACTCATTCCATGACGTCCGGGCCACATCCCAGTAAATCCTCAGGGGATAAAGTCCCGAACCTGTTGAACATTTCCCTGAAACTTAGTCCCCCATGGTCAAAGTCCGAGTAAATCTATAGCGGATAAAATGTCGAACCTGTCCGATCTTTCCCTGTATCTCAATCACTGACGTCAGGGCATCGACCCAGTAAATCATCAGGAAATAAAGTCCCTACCCTGTTCAACTTTTCCCTGTTCCAGGCAATGACCCAGTAACTTTTCAGGGGATAAAGTCGAAAATCTGTTGCAACTTTCCCTGTAACTCAGTCCTTGACATCCGGGCTATGTCCCTGTAAATTTTCAGGTGATAAAGTTACGAATCTGTTGAACTTTTCCCTGTAACACAGTCCCTCATACCCGGTCAACATGTGAATAGGATAAAGAACTGAACCTGTCGAATATTTCTCTGCATCTCAGTCCCTGACGTCCGCACGACGTCCTAGTAAATCATCAGGGGATAAAGTCTCAAGCGAGTTGACACTGATCATATAACTCATTCCCTGATGTCCGGACAATGTCCCAGTAATCTTCAGGGAATAAAGTCCTGAACCAATTGATACTTTCCCTGTAAGCCCATCGCTGACCCCCGGGCAACATCCCTGTCAATCGTCATGGGATAAAGTATTGAATCTGTTGAAACATTCCCTGTACCTCAGTTCCTCAAGTCCGGTCAAAGTCCGAGTCAATCTTTATGGGATAAAATGCCGAAACTGTCCGATATTTCCCTGATCCTCAATCACTGACGTCAGGGCAACGTCCCACTAAATCTTCAGGGAATAAAGTCCCTAACCTGTCCAACTTTTCCCTGTTCTGGGCAATGATACAGTAAATCTTCAGGGGATAAATTCCCGAACCTGTTGAACTTTTCCCTGTAACTCAGACCTTGACGTCTGGGCAACGTCCCAGTAAATCTTCAGAGAATAAAGTCCTGATCCCATTTAACCTTTCCCTTTGAGCCAGTCGCTGACCTCCGGGCAACATACCTGTCAAAGGACATGAGATAAAAAAATGAATCTGTTCAAACTTTCACTGTAACTCAGTCCCTCATGTCCGGTCAACGTCTGAGTACATCTTTATGGGATAAAGTACCAAACCTGTTGGGTATTTCCCTGTATCCCAGTCCTTGACATCCGGCCAACGTCCCAGAAAATCTTCAGGAGATAACCTCCCCAACCTAATAAAACTTTCAATATAACTCAGACCCTGACGTCCGGGCAACTTCCCAGTAAATCTTCAGAGAATAAAGTCCTGATCCCATTGAACCTTTCCCTATAAGCCAGTCGCTGACCTCCGGGCAACATATCTGTCAATCGACATGAGGTAAAGAACTGAATCTGTTGAAACTTTCCCTGTAACTCAGACCCTCACGTCCGGTCAACGTCTGAGTACATCTTTTTGTGATAAAGTACCAAACCTGTCGGGTATTTCCCTGTATCTCAGTCCTTGATATCCGTGCAAAGTCCCAGTAAACCTTCAGGGGATAAAGTCCTGAACCTGTCGGATTTTTCCCTGTATCTCAGTCACTGATAAAAGGGCAGCATCCGAGTAAATCTTCATGGGATAAAGTCCAGAACCTATTGAACATTTCCCTGTCACACATTCCATGATGTTCGGTCAACATCCCTGTAAATCTTGAGGGTATAAAGTCCTGAACATGTTGCAGCTTTCCCTGTAACTCAGTCCCTCATGTCCAGTCAACGCCTGAGTAAATATTTATGGGATAAAGTCCAAAACCTGTTGACCCATTCCTTGTAAATCAGGCCCTGACGTCCGGGCAATGTCCCAGTAAATCTTCAGGGGATAAAGTCCTGAACCTGTCGGATTCTTCCCTGTATCCCAGTCACTGTTATAAGGGCAGTATCCGAGTAAACCTTCAGAAGATAAAGTCCCGAACCTGTTGAAGATTTCACTGTAACTCAGTCCCTGACGTCCGGGCAGAGTCCCAGTAAATCATCAGGGAATAAAGTCCCTCACCTGTTCAACTTTTCCCTTTTATGGGCATTGACCCAGTAAATTTTCAGGGGAGATATTTCCGAACCAGTTGAACCTTTTCCTGTAACTCGGACCCTGACGTTCGGGCAACGTCCCCGTAAATCTTCAGAAAATAAAGTCCTGAACCCTTTGAACCTTTCCCTGCAAGCCACTCGCTGACCTCCGGGCAACATCCCTGTCAATCGTCATGGGATAAAGAACTGAATCTGTTGGATCTTTCCTTGTATCTCAGTCCTTGAAGTCCGGGGATCCTCCCAGTAAATCGTAAGGGGATAAAGTCCTTGTAACTCAGTCCCTGAAGTCCTGGCAACGTCCCAGTAAATACTTAGCGGATAAAGTTGCGAACCTTTGTTGACGGTTTCGCTGTAACTCAGTGCCTGATATGGGCAACGTTTCAGTAATTCTTCACGGGACAAAGACAAATATCTGTTGATCTTTTCCCTGTAACTCAGTCCCTAACGTCCGGGCAACACCCCAGTAAATCTTCAGGCGATGAAGTCACGAGCCTGCCGGCCTTTTCCCTGTAAATCAGTCCCTGATGTCCGGGAATCATCCCAGTAAATCTTCAGGGGATACATTCCCGCAACTGTGTAACTTTTCCCTGTAACTCATTCCATGGCGTCCGGGCCACTTCCCAGTAAATCCTCAGGGGATAAAGTCCTGAACCTGTTGAACATTTCCCTGAAACTTAGTCCCCCATGGTCAAAGTCCGAGTAAATCTATAGCGGATAAAATGCCGAAACTGTCCGATGTTTCCCTGATCCTCAATCACTGACATCAGGGCAACGTCCCACTAAATCTTCAGGGAATAAAGTCCCTAACCTGTCCAACTTTTCCCTGTTCTGGGCAATGATACAGTAAATCTTCAGGGCATAAATTCCCGAACCTGTTGAACTTTTCCCTGTAACTCAGACCCTGACGTCCGGGCAACGTCCCAGTAAATCTTCAGAGAATAAAGTCCTGATCCCATTTAACCTTTCCCTTTGAGCCAGTCGCTGACCTCCGGGCAACATACCTGTCAAAGGACATGAGATAAAAAAATGAATCTGTTCAAACTTTCACTGTAACTCAGTCCCTCATGTCCGGTCAACGTCTGAGTACATCTTTATGGGATAAAGTACCGAACCTGTCAGGTATTTCCCTGTATCCCAGTCCTTGACATCCGGCCAACGTCCCAGTAAATCTTCAGGAGATAACCTCCCCAACCTAACAAAACTTTCAATGTAACTCAGACCCTGACATCCGGGCAACTTCCCAGTAAATCTTCAGAGAATAAAGTCCTGATCCCGTTGAACCTTTCCCTATAAGCCAGTCGCTGACATCCGGGCAACATATCTGTCAATTGACAGGAGATAAAGAACTGAATCTGTTGAAACTTTCCCTGTAACTCAGATCCTCATGTCCGGTCAACGTCTGAGTACATCTTTTTGTGATAAAGTATCAAACCTGTCGGGTATTTCCCTGTATCTCAGTCCTTGATATCCGTGCAAAGTCCCAGTAAACCTTCAGGGGATAAAGTCCTGAACCTGTCGGATTTTTCCCTGTATCTCAGTCACTGATAAAAGGGCAGCATCCGAGTAAATCTTCATGGGATAAAGTCCCGAACCTATTGAACATTTCCCTGTCACACATTCCATGATGTTCGGTCAACATCCCAGTAATTCTTGAGGGGATAAAGTCCTGAACGTTTTGCAGCTTTCCCTGTAACTCAGTCCCTCATATCCGGTCAACGTCTGAGTAAATATTTATGGGATAAAGTCCAAAACCTGTTGATCCTTTCCTTGTAAATCAGGCCCTGACGTCCAGGCAACGTCCCAGTAAATCTTTAGGGGATAAAGTCCTGAACCTGTCGGATTCTTCCCTGTATCTCAGTCATTGTTATAAGGGCAGTATCCGAGTAAACCTTCAGGGGATAAAGTTCCAAACCTGTTGACAATTTCCCTGTAACTCAGTCCCTGACGTCCAGGCAAAGTTCCAGAAAGTCTTCAGGGAATGGAGACCTGATCCTGTTGAATCTTTCCCTATAACTCAGTCAATAATGTCCAGGCAACGGCCCAGTAAATCCTCAGGGGATAAAGTCCTGATTCTGTTGAACGCTTCTCTGTAACTCAGTCCCTGACATCTGGACAAGATCGTCGTAAAACTTTAGGGTATAAATCCCCGATGTTGTCGAACCGTTCGCTGTGACTCAGACCCTGACATCCAGGCAACATCCCAGTAAATCGTTAGGGGATAACGTCCCGATCTTAATGGACCATTCCCTATAACTCAGTCCCTGACGTCCTGGCAACGTCCCAGTAAATCTTCAGATGATAAGGTCCTGAATTTGTTGAACCTTTCCCTGGAACTCTGTCCCTAATGTCCGGGAAACATCCCATTAAATTTTCAGGTTGTAAAGTCTCGAACCTGTTGATCCTTTCCCTGTAACTCAGTCCCTGACATCCGGGCAACGTCCAAGTAAATCTTCAGGGGATTAAGTTTGGAACCTGTTGAACATTTCCCTATAACTCATTCGATGACGTTCTGTCAACGTCCCAGTAAATCTTGAGGGGATAAAGTCCTGAACCTGTTGCAGCTTTCCCTGTAACTCAGTCCTTCATGTCCAGTCAACGTCTGAGTAAATATTTATGGGATAAAGTCCGAACCCTGTTGACCCTTTCCTTGTAAATCAGGCCCTGACGTCCAGGCAAATTCCCAATATATCTTCAGGGGATAAAGTCCTGAACCTGTCGGATTCTTCCCTGTATCTCAGTCACTGTTATAAAGGCAGTATCCGAGTAAACCTACAAGGGATAAATTCCCGAACCTGTTGAGGATTTCCCTGTAACTCAGTTCCTGACGTCCGGGCAACGTCCCAGTAAATATCAGGGATTAAATTTGCGAACATGACGAACTTTTCCCTGAAACTCAGTCCTTGATTTCCGGGCAACATCCCACTAAATCTTCAGTGGTTAAAGTCCCAAACAGGTCGAACCTTTCCATCTCCGGGCAACGTCCAAGTAAATCTTTAGGGGATTAAGTTTGGAACCTGTTGAACATTTCGCTGTAACTCATTCCATGACGTTCGCCCAACAACCCAGTAAATCCTGAGGGGATAAAGTCCTGAACGTGTTGCAGCTTTCCCTGTAACTCAGTCCCTGACGTCCAGGCAAGGTCTAGGTAAATCTTTTTTTTTTAATTTTTTATTTTTCACACTATAAACCATATTGACCAAGATACATACAGACATTTTTCTTCTTAAATATATACAGTGTCATTTTCTCCCCCCTTTTCCCCTCTCCCTTCCCCCCTTCCTCCCTCACTCCCTTTCCCATTTATTTAAAGTTCAATCTATAAGATACATTAAACCCGTTAAACAATGTTGTCACTTAATAAAAATAAACAAGAAATTTTACTGAGTCAGTTCTTTTCATTATCTTCTCCTTCTGTCATTTTAGGTGGTGGAAGTCCACGGTAGGATTTCTCTATTGTGTTTCATGTATGGCTCCCATATTTGTTCGAATATTGTAATGTTATTTCTTAAATTATATGTTATTTTTTCTAATGGAATACATTTATTCATTTCTATATACCATTGTTGTATTCTCAAGTTATCTTCTAATTTCCAGGTTGACATAATACATTTTTTTGCAACAGCTAAGGCTACCATAACAAATCTTTTTTGTGCACCATCCAAATCGAGTCCAAATTCTTTATTTCTTATATTACTTAGGAGGAAGATCTCTGGGTTTTTTGATATATTGCTTTTTGTGATTTTATTTAATATCTGGTTTAGATCTTCCCAAAATTTTTTCACTTTCTCACATGTCCAAATTGCATGAATTGTTGTTCCCGTTTCCTTTTTACAGTGAAAACATCTGTCTGATACTGTTGGGTCCCATTTTTTTAACTTTTGAGGTGTGATATATAGCCTGTGTATCCAGTTATATTGTATCATATGTAACCTCGTGTTTATTGTATTTCTCATAGTTCCGGAGCATAGCTTCTCCCATGTTTTATTCTTTATCTTTATGTTTAGATCTTGTTCCCATTTTTGTTTAGGTTTACCATTTGTTTAATCCTTTTCTTGCAGTTTGATGTATATGTTTGTTACAAATTTTTTAATTATCATTGTGTCTGTAATCACATATTCAAAATTGCTTCCTTCTGGTAACCTCAGACTGTTTCCCAATTTGTCCTTCAAGTAGGTTTTCAGTTGGTAGTATGTAAACATTGTATCGTGAGTTATATTATATTTATCCTTCATTTGTTCAAAGGATAGTAATTTATTTCCTGAAAAACAATTTTCTATTCTTTTGATCCCTTTTCTTTCCCATTCTCTAAAGGAAAGGTTATCTATTGTAAAAGGGATTAGCTGATTTTGCGTCAATATTAGTTTTGGTAGTTGGTAATTTGTTTTATTCCTTTCTACATGAATCTTCTTCCAAATGTTGAGCAGATGATGCAATACCGGTGAATTCCTACGTTGTACCAATTTTTCAGCCCATTTATATAGTATATGTTCAGGTATCTTCTCCCCTATTTTATCTAGTTCTAATCTTGTCCAATCTGGTTTTTCCCTTGTTTGATAAAAATCTGATAGGTATCTTAATTGTGCGGCTCTATAATAATTTTTAAAGTTTGGTAGTTGTAAGCCTCCTTGTTTGTACCATTCTGTTAATTTATCTAGTGCTATCCTCAGTTTCCCCCCTTTCCATAAAAATTTCCTTATTATTTTCTTTAACTCCTTGAAGAATTTCTCTGTTAGGCGTATTGGTAATGACTGAAATAGGTATTGTATCCTTGCGAAAATGTTCATTTTAATACAGTTTATCCTTCCTATCAGTGTTAGTGGTAATTCCTTCCAATGCTCTAAGTCGTCTTGTAATTTTTTCATTAATGGATGGTAATTGAGTTTATATAGATGGCCGAGGTTTTTATTTAGTTGTATACCTAGGTATCGCATTGCTTGCGTTTTCCATCTAAATGGCGATTCTTTCTTAAACTTTGAGAAATCCGCATTATTCATTGGCATTGCTTCACTTTTATTTGCGTTGATCTTGTACCCCGACACTTCTCCATATTCCTTCAATTTCCTATGTAATTCTTTTATTGATATTTCTGGTTCTGTTAAGTATATTATAATGTCATCTGCAAATAGACTGATTTTATATTCCTTGTCTTTTATTTTTATCCCTCTTATTTTATTTTTATTCTGATCAGTTCTGCTAGTGGTTCTATAGCTATCGCGAACAGTGAGGGAGATAGTGGACATCCCTGCCTTGTTGATCTGCTTAAGTTAAATTGATTTGAAATATATCCATTTACTGTCACTTTCGCCAATGGCCCCTTATATAATGCTTTAATCCAATTAATATATTACTCTAGTACGCTGAATTTTTGTAGTACTTTGAATAAATAATTCCATTCTACTCTTTCAAAGGCCTTCTCTGCGTCGAAAGCAACCGCTACTGTTGGAGTTTTATTTCCTTCTACTGCATGAATTAAGTTAATAAATTTACAGATATTGTCTGTTGTTTGTCTTTTTTTAATAAATCTAGTTTGGTCTAGATTTACTATTTTTGGTACATAGTCGGCTAATCTGTTTGCTAATAGTTTAGCTATTATCTTATAATCTGTGTTAAGTAAAGATATTGGTCTATATGACACTGGTGCAAGTGGATCCTTCCCTGTCTTTGGTATTACTGTAATTATTGCTGTTTTGCATGAATCTGGTATGCTTTGAGTTTTATCAATCTGGTTGATTACTTCCAGAAGGGGAGGAATTAATAAATCTTTAAATGTTTTATAGAATTCTATTGGGAATCCATCCTCTCCTGGTGTTTTATTGTTCTGTAGGTTTTTTTTTATTATCTCCTGTAATTCTTCTATTTCAAATGGTTTTATTAATTTATTTTGCTCCTCTGTCTGTAATTTCGGTCATTCAATTTTAGTTACAAATTCATCTATTTTGTCTTCTTTCCCTTCGTTTTCAGTTTGATATAGTTGCTCGTAGAATTCCCTGAAGTTTTCATTGATCTCCGTTGGATTATATGTAATTTGCTTGTCCTTTTTCCTTAATGCAAATACCATTCTTTTAGTTTGTTCTGTCTTAAGCTGCCATGCTAGAATTTTGTGCGTTTTTTTCTCCTAGCTCATAATATTTCTGTTTTGTCTTCATTATGTTCTTCTCCACCTTATATGTTTATAGTGTTTCATATTTTATTTTTTTATCTGTCAATTCTCTTCTTTTAGTTGTATCTTCGTTTATTGCTAATTATTTTTCTATATTTGTTATTTCCCTTTCCAACTGTTCTGTTTCCCGATTGTAGTCCTTCTTCATCTTAGTTACATAACTTATTATTTGCCCTCTGATGAACGCTTTCATTGCATCCCATAGTATAAACTTATCTTTACTGATTCCGTATTTATTTCAAAGTACATTTTAATTTGTCGTTCAATTAATTCTCTAAAATTCTGTCTTTTAAGTAGCATGGGGTTTAATCTCCATCTATACATTCTTGGTGGGATGTCCTCTAGCTCTATTGCCAATACCAGGGGTGAGTGGTCCGATAATAGTCTAGATTTATATTCCATTTTCCTAACTCTCCCTTGAATGTGGGCTGATAACAAGAATAGGTCTATCCTTGAGTATGTTTTATGTCTGCCTGAATAATATGAACATTCCTTTTCCTTTGGGTGTTGTTTCCTCCATATATCCAAAAGTTGCATTTCTTGCATCGATTTAATTATAAATTTGGTTACCTTGTTCTTTCTATTAGTTTTTTCCCAGTTTTATCCATGTTTGAGTCCAAATTAAGGTTAAAATCCCCTCCTATTAGTAAGTTCCCTTGCGTGTCTGCTGTCTTCAAAAAGATATCTTGCATAAATTTTGATCTTCTTCATTAGGTGAATATACATTGAGTAAATTCCAAAATTCTGAATATATCTGACATTTTATCATTACATATCTCCCTGCTGGATCTATTATTTCCTCTTCTATTTTGATTGGTACATTTTTATTGATTAATATAGCTACTCCTCTGGCTTTTGAATTATATGATGCTGCTGTTACATGTCCTATCCAATCTCTCTTAAATTTCTTGTGTTCCACTTCAGTTAGATGTGTTTCTTGTAAGAATGCTATATCATTTTTTTCTTTTTTCAGTAAATTTAACAGTTTCTTCCGTTTGATTTGGTTATGTATTCCATTAATATTTAAAGTCATATAGTTCAACATAGCCATTTCATACTTTGTTTATCTTTCCTTTCCGTTTCCTCATCACCACCTTCCCTTCTTATCCATTTCTGCTTTCTTTTTTTGAATACATTATAAGACAACATTTCTAAAACATAAAATATTTCCACTATTCTCATATCTAAAATTCCTTTAACCCCAATAGTCGCTCCCCTTTCTGAGTTGCCCTTTGTCCCTTGTCGGGCAACCACATCTCCCCTCTCCATTTGGATTTGCTAATTCACTCGCAAGCGTCAACCGATTTCGCAGTGACTGTAATTCTTCCCCACCCAGCCCCCCCAGAAAAGATTTTAATCTTCATATATAACAAAGGTCACTCTCTTAATTCCCTCCTTACTTCCTTTCTTCCCTTTCTTTCCCTTCTTAGTTCTTACCTATACTCTATTTTATATATATATATATATATATACATACACACATATACATATATATATTCCTACATACATATAGTTTGTTGTCATTTTTGTTCTTGTTACATCTCTTCATCTCTCTGTCTGTTTTGTAGTTGTTCTGCAAATTTTCATGCTTCTTCCGGATCTGAGAATAGTCTGTTTTGCTGCCCCGAAATAACTATTTTAAGTACTGCTGGGTATTTTAACATAAATTTATAACCTTTTTTCCATAGGGTCGTTTTTGCTGCATTAAACTCCTTCCTCTTCTTCAGGAGTTCAAAACTTATATCTGGATAGAAAAAATTTTTTTGACCCTTGTATTCCAGTGGTTTTTTGTCTTCTCTTATTTTCTTCATTGCCTTCTCCAATATATTTTCTCTTGTTTTATATCTTAGTAATTTTACTAGAATGGATCTTGGTTTTTGTTGTGGTTGTGGCTTAGGGGCTAATGTTCTGTGTGCCCTTTCTATTTCCATTTCTTCCTGTAATTCTGGTCTTCCTAGGACCCTGGGGATCTATTCTTTTATAAATTCTTTCATATTTTTGCCTTCTTCATCTTCCTTAAGGCCCACTATCTTTATATTGTTTCTTCTATTATAATTTTCCATTATATCTATCTTCTGAGCTAACAGCTCTTGTGTCTCTAACTTTTTTATCAGATTCTTCTCATTTCTTTTTTAAATCATCTACTTCCATTTCTATGGCTGTTTCTCATTCTTCCACCTTGTCTACTCTTTTTCCTATATCTGACATGATCATCTCTAATCTATTCACTTTTTCTTCTGTACTTTTTAATTCTTCTTTTTATTTCACTGAATTCTTGTGACTGCCATTCTTTTACTGTTTCCATATATTCTTTAAAAAAAATATATCCATGTACTTGCCCTTCCCTTCATCTTCCATTTCACTGTGTTCTTCCTCCTCTTCTTCTGAGTCCACTCCAGGATCTGTGTCCTTTACCTCTGTCTCTTCTGGTTTTCTTGTTGGGTTGTTTGTTTTATTTTGTTGGGTTTTATTTGGTCTTCTTATTTTAATTAGAAGTGTCTTGATGTTGGTCTTCTTCCTCTGGGTTGGTCATCTGTTGCTTCTTTGATTTCTTATTTTTACTCTCTTCTTTCTTGCTCTCGTTATTTTCTATGTTTTCCTCTTGCTGTTGTGTTGTAGTTGTCTGTTTCAGCTGTGGAGATTGACTCCTCAGCTGGTCCCCCCTCCCGTCAGTGTTATTTTTGTCTTGCACATCGCGCATGCGCAAACCTCGCGCATGCACGGTTGCGCACTTTTGTTTGGCTCCGTGAGCCATTTTTGTAGTCCCGAGTTGGGGGCTTCGACTGACCTCAGGGAGCGGGCTTCTCTCTCCATGGAGGGCCTCCTCGTACAGGTAAGGCTTTCACCTTCTTCTTCCGACGTCTTTCCTTCTTCTTTTCTTCCCATTGTTTTTGGTTTTTCTTTCTCCACACTTTTACTTTCATTTTGCTTTGGTTTTTATGTTTGTGCCTTTGCTTTTTCTCTATCTTTTTTTTACTTTTCTGGAAAGGGCTGGAGTTCCCCTACCGGCCACTACTCCATCACGTGAATCCTCCTCTCCGTAAATCTTCAGGGAATAAAGACCTGATCCTGTTGAACCTTTCCCTGTAACTCAGTCAACAATGTCCAGGCAACGGCCCAGTAAATCCTCAGGGGATAAAGTCCTGATTCTGTTGAACGTTTCCCTGTAACTCAGTCCCTGACGTCCAGACAAGATTGTCGGAAACCTTCAGGGGATAAATCCCCGATGTTGTTCAACCTTTCACTATCACTCAGGCCCTGATGTCCAGGCAACATCCAAGGAAATCTCCAGGGAATAAAGTCCAGAAATTCTTGAACTTTTCTTGGCAACACAGGCACTGACATCCGGGAAACATCCCATTAAATCTTCAGGTTGTAAAGTTCCAAACCTATTGATCCTTTCCCTGTAACCCAGTCTCTCATATCCGGTCAAAGTCCAAGTAAATCGATAGTGGATAAAGTGCCGAACCTGTCCGATCTTTCCCTGTATCTCAATCACTGATGTCAGGGCAATGTCCCCGTAAATCTTCAGGGAATAATGTCCCTAACCTGTTCAAACTTTCCCTGTTCTGGGCAACGACCCACTAAATCTTCAGGGGATAAATTCCCAAAACTGTTGAAACTTTCCCTGAACTCAGACCCTGACGTCCGGGCAGCGTCCCCGTAAATCTTCAGGGAATAAAGTCCTGAACCCGTTGAACCTTTCCCTGTAACTCAGTCTCTGATGTCCAGGCAACGGCCCAGTCAATCTCCAGAAGATAATGTCCAAATTCTGTTGAACCTTTCCTTCTAACACAGTCCATGACGTCCGAGCAACATCCCAGTAAATCTTCAGGGGATAAAGTCGAAAATCTGTTGAACCTTTCCCTCTAACTCAGTCCTTGACATCTGGGAAATGTCACTGTAAATTGAAAGGGGATAAAGTCATGAATCTGTTGAACCTTTCCCTCTAACTCAGTCGTCCCTCATGGCCGATCAACGTCTGAATAAATCTTTATGGGATAACATACCGAACCTGTCGGATATTTCCCTGTATCTCAATCCCTGATGTTCGGGCAACGTCCCAGTAAATCATCAGGGAATAATGTCCTCAACCCGTTGAACTTTTCCCTGTAAGCCAATCGCTGACCTCCGGGCAACATCCCTGTCAATCGTCATGGGATAAAGAACTGAATATGTTGACACTTACCTTGTACCTAAGTCCCTCATGTCCAGTCAACATCTGAGTATATCTTTATGGGATAAATTCTCAAACCCATCACATATTTCCTTGTATCTCAGACCCTGATGTCAGGACAACATCCTAGTAAATCATCAGGGGATAAAGTCCCGAGCAAGTTGACACTGATCCTATAACTTATTTCCTGATGTCCAGGCAACGTCCCAGTAATCTTCAGGGAATAAAGTCCTGAACCCATTGAAACTTTCCCTGCAACCCAGTCACTGACCTACAGTCAACATCCCCATCAATCGTCATGGGATAAAATATTGAATCTGTGGAAACGTTCCCTGTACCTCAGTTCCTCATGTCCGGTCAAAGTCGGAGTAAACCTATAACGGATAAAATGCCAAACCTGTCCAATATTTCCCTGTCCCTCAATCACTGACATCAAGGCAACGTCCCAGGAAATCGTCAGGGAATAAAGTCCCTAACCTGTTCAACCTTTCCCTGTTCCAGGCAATGATCCAGTATATCTTGAGGGGATAAATTCCCGAACCTGTTGAACCTTTCCCTGTAACTCAGACCCTGACATCCGGGCAACGTTCTAGTAAATCTTCAAAGAATAAAGTCCTGATCCCTTTGAACCTTTCACTGTCAGCCAGTCGCTGACCTCCAGGCAACATCCCTGTCTATCGACATGAGATAAAGAACTGAAGCTGTTGAACCTTTACCTGTAACTCAGTCCCTTATGTCCGGTCAACATCTAAGTACATCTTTATGGGATAAAGTACCGAACCTGTCGAGTATTTCCCTGTATCTCAGTCCTTGACGCTGATGCAACGTCCCAGTAAATATTCAGGGTATAACGTCCCCAACCTATTGAACCTTTCACTGTAAATCAGTCCCTGACCTGCGGGCAACATCCCTGTAAATCGACATGGTATAAAGTATTGAATCTGTTGAACCGTTCCCTGTAACTCAGTCCCTCATGTCCGGTCATCGTCTGAGTAAACATTTATGGGATAAAGTCCGAAACCTGTTGACCTTTTCCTTGTAAATCAGGCCCTGATGTCGGGGCAACGTCCCAGTAAATCTTCAGGGGATAAAGTCCTGAACCTGTCAGATTCTTCCCTGTATCTCAGTCACTGTTATAAGGGCAATATCCAAGTAAATCTTCAGGGGATAAAGTTCTGAACCTGTTGAAGATCTCGCTGTAACTCAGTCCTTGACGTCGGGGCAAAGTCCCAGTACATCTTCAGGGAATAGAGACCTGATCCTGTTGAACATTTCCCTATAACTCAGTCCATAACGTCCAGGCAACAGCCCAGTAAATCCTCAGGGGATAAAGTCCTGATTCTGTTGAACGTTTCCCTGTAACTCAGTCCCTGACGTCCAGACAAGGTTGTCAGAAACCTTCAGGGGATAAATCCCCGATGTTGTCGAACCTTTCACTGTTTTTTTTTTAAATTTTTTATTTTTCAAACCATAAACCACATTGACCAAGATACATACATTTTCCTTTTCAAATATATACAGCGTAATTTTCTCCCCTCCCCCTCCCTCCTCCCATCCCACCCTCCCTACCTCCCCCCAATTAATTTAAAGTACAGAATCTAAGATACATTATACCAGTCAAACAATGTTGTCATTCAATAACAATAAACAAGAAATTCCACTGAGTCAATTCTTTTCATTTCCTTCTCCTTTCGTTATTTTAGGTGGTAGATGTCCCCGGTGGGTTTTCTCTATTGTGTTTCATGTATGGCTCCCATATTTGTTCAAATATTTCAATATTATTTCTTAAATTATATGTTATTTTTTCTAATGGAATACTTTTATTCATTTCTATATACCATTGTTGTATTCTCAAATTATCTTCTAATTTCTATGTTGACATAATACATTTTTTTGCTACGATTAGAGCTATCCTAACAAATCTTTTTTTGTGCACCATCCAAATCAAGTCCAAATTCTTTGTTTTTTATGTTACTTAGGAGGAAGATCTCTGGGTTTTTTGGTATATTGTTTTCTGTAATTTTATTTAATATCTGATTTAGATCTTCCCAAAGTTTTTCCACTTTCTCACATGTCCAGATTGCATGAATTGTTGTTCCCATTTCCTTTTTACAGTGAAAACATCTGTCAGATACTGTTGGGTCCCATTTATTTAACTTTTGAGGTGTAATGTATAGCCTGTGTATCCAGTTATATTGTATCATACGTAACCTCGTGTTTATTTTATTTCTCATAGTTCCAGAGCATAACTTCTCCCATGTTTCCATCTTTATCTTTATGTTTAAATCTTGATCCCATTTTTGTTTAGTTTTACCATTTGTTTCCTCATTCTCCTTTTCTTGCAGTTTAATATACATATTTGTTATAAATTTTTTGATTATCATTGTATCTGTAATCACATATTCAAAATTACTTCCCTCTGGTAACCTCAGACTGCTTCCTAATTTGTCCTTCAAGTAGGATCTCAGTTGGTAGTATGCCAACACTGTATCTTGAGTTATATTATATTTATCCTTCATTTGTTCAAAGGATAGTAATTTATTTCCTGAAAAACAATTTTCTATTCTTTTGATCCCTTTTTTCTCCCATTCTTTAAGGGAAAGGTAATCTATTGTAAAAGGGATTAACTGATTTTGCGTCAGTATTAGTTTTGGTAATTGGTAATTTGTTTTATTCCTTTCTACATGAATCTTCTTCCAAATATTGAGCAGATGATATAATACTGGAGAACTCCTACGTTGTACCAATTTTTCATCCCATTTATATAATATATGTTCAGGTACCTTCTCCCCTATTTTATCTAGTTCTAATCTAGTCCAATCTGGCTTTTCCCTTATTTGATAAAAATCTGATAGGTATCTTAATTGTGCGGCTCTATAATAATTTTTAAAGTTTGGTAGTTGTAAGCCTCCTTGTTTGTACCATTCTGTTAATTTATCTAGTGCTATCCTCAGTTTCCCCCCTTTCCATAAAAATTTCCTTATTATTTTCTTTAACTCCTTGAAGAATTTCTCTGTCAAGTGTATTGGCAATGCCTGAAATAGGTATTGTATCCTTGGGAAAATGTTCATTTTAATACAGTTTATCCTTCCTATTAGTGTTAGTGGTAAATCTTTCCAATGCTCTAAATCGTCCTGTAATTTTTTCATTAGTGGATAATAATTGAGTTTATATAGATGGCCGAGGTTTTTATTTATTTGTATACCTAGGTATCTTATTGCTTGCATTTGCCATCTGAATGGTGATTCCTTCTTAAATCCGCATTATTCATTGGCATTGCTTCACTTTTATTTGCGTTAATCTTGTAACCCGACACTTCTCCATATTCCTTCAATTTCTTATGTAATTCTTTTATTGACAATTCTGTTTCTGTTAAGTATACTATAACATCATCTGCAAATAAACTGATTTTATATTCCTTGTCTTTTATTTTTATCCCTTTTATTTTATTTTCTGTTCTTATCAATTCTGCTAGTGGTTCTATAGCTAACGCGAACAATAAGGGTGATAGTGGGCATCCCTGCCTTGTTGATCTGCTTAAGTTAAATTGCTTTGATATATATCCATTTACTGTCACTTTCGCCAATGGCCCCTTATATAATGCTTTAATCCAATTAATATACTTCTCTGGTAAGCTGAATTTTTGCAATACTTTGAATAAATAATTCCATTCTACTCTGTCAAAGGCCTTCTCTGTGTCTAAAGCAACTGCTAATGTTGGTGCTTTACTCCCTTCTACTGCATGAATTAAGTTAATAAATTTACAAATATTGTCTGTTGCCAGTTTGGTCTAGATTTACCATTTTAGGTACATAATCGGCTAATCTGTTTGCTAATAGTTTAGCTATTATCTTACAATCTGTGTTAAGTAATGATATTGGTCTATATGACGCTGGTGCGAGTGGATCTTTCCCTGTCTTTGGTATTACTGTAATTATTGCTGTTTTGCATGAATCTGGTAAGCTTTGTGTTTTGTCAATCTGGTTGATTACTTCCAGGAGGGGAGGAATTAATAAATCTTTAAATGTTTTATAGAATTCTATTGGGAATTCATCCTCTCCTGGTGTTTTATTATTTGGTAGTTTTTTTATTAACTCTTGTATTTCTACTATTTCAAATGGTTCTGTTAATTTATTTTGTTCTTCTATTTGTAATTTTGGTAGTTCAATTTTAGTTACAAATTCATCTATTTTGTCTTCTTTCCCTTCGTTTTCAGTTTGGTATAATTGTTCATAGAATTCTCTGAAGTTTTCATTAATCTCCGTGGATTATATGTGATTTGTTTGTCTTTTTTCCTTGATGCCAATACCATTCTTTTAGTTTGTTCTGTCTTAAGCTGCCATGCTAGAAATTTGTGCGTTTTATCCCCTAGTTCATAATATTTCTGTTTTGCCTTCATTATGTTCTTCTCCACCTTATATGTTTGTAGTGTTTCATATTTTATTTTTTATCTGCCAATTCTCTTCTTTTAGTTGTGTCTTCCTTCATTGCCAATTCTTTTTCTAAATTTATTATTTCCCTTTCCAACTGCTCTGTTTACTGATTGTAGTCCTTCTTCATCTTGGTTACATAGCTTATTATTTGCCCTCTGATGAACGCTTTCATTGCGTCCCATAGTATAAACTTATCTTTCACTGATTCCGTATTTATTTCAAAGTACATTTTAATTTGTCTTTCAATTAATTCTAAAATCCTGCCTTTTAAGTAGCATGGAGTTTAATCTCCATCTATACATTCTTGGAGGGATATCCTCTAACTCTATTGTCAATATCAGGGGTGAGTGGTCCGATAATATTCTAGCTTTATATTCTGTTTTTCTTACTCTGTCTTGCAGGCGAGCTGATAAAGGAATAGGTCTATTCTTGAGTATGTTTTATGTCTACCCGAATAATATGAATGCTCCTTTTCCTTTGGGTGTTGTTTCCTCCATATATCGAAAAGTTGCATTTCTTGCATCGATTTAATTATAAATTTGGTTACTTTGTTCTTTCTGTTAATTTTTTTCCCAGTTTTATCCATGTTTGAATCCAAATTAAGGTTGAAATCCCCTCTTATTAGTATGTTCCCTTGCGTGTCTGCTATCTTCAAAAAGATATCTTGCATAAATTTTTGATCTTCTTCGTTAGGTGAATATACATTGAGTAAATTCCAAAACTCTGAATATATCTGACATTTTATCATTACATATCTCCCTGCTGGATCTATTATTTCCTCTTCTATTTTAATTGGTACATTTTTACTGATTAATATAGCTACTCCTCTAGCTTTTGAATTATATGACGCTGCTGTTACATGTCCTACCCAATCTCTCTTTAATTTCTTGTGCTCCATTTCAGTTAAATGTGTTTCTTGCACGAATGCTATATCAATTTTTTCTTTTTTAAGTAAATTTAGCAGTTTCTTCCTTTTGATTTGGTTATGTATTCCGTTAATATTTAAAGTCATATAGTTCAACGTAGCCATTTCATACTTTGTTTATCTTCCCTTTCCGTTTCCTCATCATCACCTTTCCTTCTTATCCATTTCTGCTTTCTTGTTTTGAACACTTTATAAGACAACATTTCTAAAACATCAAACATTTCCCTTATTCTATCTAAAATTTCTTTAACCCCATTCTCCCCTCCCCCTCCTGAGTTGCCCTTTATCCCTTGTCGGGCAACCACATCTCCCCTCTCCATTTGGATTTGCGAATTCACTCACAAGTGTCAACTGATTTTGCAGTGACCGTAACTCCTCCCCACCCAGCACCCCCCCCAGAAGTTTTCAATTTTCATATATAACAAAGGTCACTCTTTTAATTTCCTCCTTATTTCCTCTGTTCGCTTTCATTCCCTTATTAATTCTTATCTATACTCTATATATTTTCCTCTAAATCCGAATACATTCATGTGCACACATATATACATACAACATATGCATACATACATACATATAGTTCGTGGACATTTTTACTCTCATTACATGTCTTCATCTCTCTGCTTGTTTTGTAGTTGTTCTGCAAATTTTCGTGCTTCCTCCGGATCCGAGAATAGTCTGTTTTGTTGCCCTGGGATAACTATTTTAATGACTGCTGGGTACTTTAACATAAACTTATATCCTTTTTTCCATAGGATCGTTTTTGCTGTATTGAACTCCTTCCTCTTCTTCAGGAGTTCAAAACTTATGTCTAGATAGAAAAAAAATTTTTGACCTTTGTATTCCAGTGGCTTTTTGTCTTCTCTTATTTTCTTCATTGCTTTCTCCAATATATTTTCTTTTGTATATCTTAAGAATTTTACTAAAATGGATCTTGGTTTTTGCTGCGGCTGTGGTTTCGGGGCTAGTGTTCTATGTGCCCTCTCTATTTCCATTTCTTCCTGTAATTCTGGTCTTCCTAGGACCCTGGGGATCCAATCTTTTATAAATACTCTCATATTCTCGCCTTCTTCATCTTCCTTAAGGCCCACTATCTTTATATTATTTCTTCTATTGTAGTTTTCCATTATATCTATCTTCTGAGCTAACAGCTCTTGTGCCTCTTTAACTTTTTTATTAGATTCTTCTAATTTCTCTTTTAAGTCCTCTACTTCCATTTCTACGATTATTTCTCGTTCTTCCACATTGTCCACTCTTTTTCCTATCTCTGATATGACCATCTCTATTTTATTCATTTTTTATTCTGCACTCTTAATTCATTAAATTCTTGTAATTGCCATTCTTTTACTGATTCCATATATTCTTTAAAAAAAAATATATCCATTGTCCTGCCTTTCCCATTTCTCTATGTTCTTCTTCTTCTTCTTCCTCTGGGTTGGCCATCTGTTGTTTCCTTGTTTTCTTTTTGCTCTCTTCTTTCTTGTTCTCGTTGTTTTCTGTATTCTCTTCCTGTTGCTGTGTTGCAGCTGTCACTCTCAGCTGTGGAGATCGACTCCTCAGTTGTTCCCCCCTCCCGTCATTGTATTTTTTTTCATGTGCATCGCGCATGCGCGAGGAGTCGCGCATGCGCAATTGCGCACTTTTACTCGGCTCCGCGAGCCATTTTTGTAGACCCGAGCTCGGGACTTCCACTGACCTTAGGGAGCGGGCTTCTCTCTCCGCGGCGGGCCTCCTCGGACAGGTAAGGCCTTCACCTTCTTCTTCCGACATTCTTTCTTCTTCTCTTCCCGTTGCTTTCAACTTTTCTTCTCACCTTTACTTTTACTTTGTTTTAATTTTTATTCTTGTACCTTTGTGTTTTGTGTGTTTTTTTTCAACTTTTCCGGAGAGGGCTGGAATTCCCAGACGGGCCACTACTCCATCACGTGACTCCTCGAACCTTTCACTGTGACTCAGGCCCTGACTTCCAGGCAACATCCCAGTAAATCGTCATGGGATAACGTCCCGATCCTAATGCACCATTCCTTTTAACTCAGTCCCTGACGTCCTGGCAACGTCCCAGTAAATCTTCAGATAATAAAGTCCCGAATTTGTTGATCCTTTCCCTGTAACTCAGTCCCTGACATCTGGGCAACCTCCCAGTAAATTTTAAGGGGATTAAGTCAAATATCTGTTGTATCTTTTCCTGTAATTAAGTCCCAGACGTCCAGGCAACATCACAGTAAATCACCAGGCAATAAAGTCCCATACCTCTTGAACCTTTCCCTGTAACTCAATCCCTGATGTCCGGGCAACGTCCCAGTAAATCTTCAGGGGACAAAGTCCTGAACCTGTTGAACCTTTCCCTGTAACTCAGTCCCTGATGTCCGAGCAACATCCCAGTAAATCTTCAGTTGGTAAAGTCCCGAACCTGTTGATCATTTCCCTGTAACTCAGTCCCTGACATTTGGGCAACTTCCCAGTAAATCTTCAGGGGATAAATTCCCGAAACTGCTGAACCTCTCCCTGTAACTCAGACTGTGACGTCCAGGCAACGTCCCTGTAAATCTTCAGGAAATAAATTCCCGAAACTGCTGAACCTCTCCCTGTAACTCAGACTGTGACGTCCAGGCAACGTCCCTGTAAATCTTCAGGAAATAAATTCCCGAAACTGCTGAACCTCTCCCTGTAACTCAGTCCCTCATGTCCGGTCAATGTCTGAGTACATCTTTATGGGATAAAGTCCCGAACCTGTCGGATATTTCCTTGTATCTCAGTCCTTGACATCCGGGCAACCTCCCAGTAAATCTTAAGGGGATAAATTCAAATATCTGTTGTAACTTTTCCTGTAACTTAGTCCCAGATGTACGGGCAACATCACAGTAAATCATCAGGCGATAAAGTCCCGTACCTTTTGAACCTTTTCATGTAACTCAGTCCCTGACATCCTGGCAACGTCCCATTAAATCTTCAGGGGATAAAGTTCCGAACCTGTTGACACTTTCGCTGAAACTCAGTCCCTGACATCCGGGCAACGTCCCAGTAAATCTTTAGGCGATGAAGTTAAGAGCCTGCCGTCCTTTTCCCTGTAAATCAGTCCCTGATGACCGGGAAACATCCCAGTAAATCTTCAGGGGATAAATTTCTGCGCCTGTGTAACCTTTCCCTGTAACTCAGTCCCTAATGTCCAGGCAACATCCCAGTAAATCTTCAGGGGATGAAGTCCCAAACCTGTTGAACCTTTTTCTGTAACTCAGTCCCTGACTTCCGGGCAATGTCCAAGTAAAGACTGACGGGGTGATTTTATACTTAAAGTGACGAGTGGGACATAGAGAGTCAATGTGGATGAACCGAACAGTCTGGTTTCTGCGTTATAATTGTTATAGGGACAACTGGAAGATGTGGGAGAAGGTGTGGAAGACTGATCAGAACCTCGATTTTCTTGGGACTCTAGACAATCGCGGGAGATACTCCCACCATTTTGTCGACACCCTGCTTGGGAAGGCGCAGAGAATTATCAGCGACCCCTGCCCGACTTCACACGACAGCTGTGACCAGTCTCCCCGTCAAAATTAAAGGCACTGGAGCCTCAAAAGCAGGAGGTACCGAGGGTAGAGAGAGGGGAAGAGAGGGGAGATAGAGGGGGGAGAGAAAGGGAGAGAGGGGAGAGAGTGGAAGAGGGGTGGAGAGGGTGGAGGGTGGGGAGAGGGAGTGGGAGAGCAAGGGGGAAAGAGGGGGAGAGAGAGGGGGAGAGGGGGAGCGAGAGGGCAGGGTGAGAGGTGGCATGAGAGTGGGGGAGAGAAAGAGGGGAGAGCAGAGTAGGGAGAGAGGGGTGGGGGGAGAGAGGGGGAGAGAGAGGGAGAGAGAGGGGAGAGAGGGGAGAGAGGGGAGAGAGGGGTGAGAGAGGGGGAGAGAGGGGGAGAGAGGGGGAGAGAGGGGGGAGAGTGGGAGGGAGAGAGATGGAGGGGGATCAAGAGGGCGGAGAGAGTGGGAGGGGACAGAGCAGGAGTGAACGAAGGGCTTCAAGATAGATGCATCAACTGAACAACTTAGGTTCAAGATAAAGTTTATTTATCACACTAACCAAGAATTGTTCCTTCAACAAGGTGTCTAGCAACAGACGAACTACAGGAAAGTGGGGACATGGAGGGATGTCGGGGACCAGAGTGAGTGACAGAGATAGGCAGGGGTGTCAGAGACAAGAGGGGTTACAGAGACGGTGAAGGGTGTCAGGGATCCGAGGGGTTTACAGAGCCGGGGAGGGTTGTCGGAGACCGGAGTGGGTTAGAGAGACGGGGAGGGGTGTAGGGGACCGGAGGGGTACAGAGATTGGGAGGGGTGTTGGAGACCGGAGGGGGTAACAGAGACGGGGAGGGGAGAAGAGGATCGCAGTGGGTTACAGAGACAGGGAGGGGTGTCGGTGACAGGAGGGGGTTACAGAGATAAGAAGGGGTGTAGGGGACCAGAGGGGCTTACAGAGATGGTGGGGGGGTTGTCAGAGACAGGAGGGGTTTACAGAGTCAGGGAGGGGTGTCAGGGACTGGAGAGGGGTACAGAGACAGGGAAGGGTGTTGAGGACCGGAGGGGGTTACTGAGTCAGTGAGGTGTGTCGGTGACCGGAGGGGGTTACAGAGACATTGAGGGTTGTCAGGGACCAGAGGGGGTTACAGAGACATGGGAGGCTGTTGGAGACCGGAGGGGTTACAGAGACAGGGAGGGATGTCAGAGACCGCAGTGGGTTACAGAGTCGGGGAGGGGTGTTGGAGAGTGGAGTGTGGTACAGAGACGGAGATGGGTGTAGGGGACCGGAGGGGGTTGCAGAGATGTGGAGGGGAGTTGGACACCGGAGGGGTTACAGAGACGGGGATGGGTGTCGGGGACCGGAGGGGGTACTGAGTCAGTGAGGGGTGTTGGTGACCGGAGGGGGTTACAGAGACATGGAGGGTTGTTAGGGACCAGAGGGGGTTACAGAGACATGGGGGGCTGTTGGAGACCGGAGGGGTTACAGAGACGGGGAGGGGTGTTGGGGACCGACAGGAGTTACAGGGACAGGTAGCAATGTCAGAGTCCGGAGGGGTTACAGAAAGGGGAAGAGTGTCGGGGACTGGAGGGGGTTACAGAGACAGGGAGGGTTGTAGGGCACCAGAGTGGGTTACAGAGACGGGGAGGAGTGTCAGAGACCGGAGGAGTTACAGGGACGGGGAGCAATGTCGGAGACCGGAGGTGTTACAGAAACGAGGAGGGGTGTCGGAGGCTGGAGGAATTACAGAGACAGGGAGTGGTGTCGGGGACCAGAGGGAGGTACAGAGACAGGGAGGGGTGTAGGGGACTGGAGGAGGTTACAGAGACGGGGAGGTATGTCGGGGACCGGAGAGGGGTTACAGAGTCAGGGAAGGGTATCGGAGACAGGGAGGGCTGTCGGGGACCGAAGGGGTTATCAGAGACGGGAGTGGTGTCGGGGACCGGAGTGGGTTACAGAGACGGAGAAGGGTGCAGGGGACCAAAGGGGTTTGCAGAGACAGGGAGGGCTGTTGGGGACCGAAGCGGTTAACAGAGTCAGGAAGGAGTGTGGGGGACCAGAGGGAGTTACAGAGACAGGGAAGGGTGTCGGAGACTGGAGGGGGTTACAGTGACAGGGAGGGGTGTCGGGGACTGGAGGGGGTTACAGAGACAGGGAGGGTTGTAGGGCACCAGAGTGGGTTACAGAGACGGGGAGGAGTGTCAGAGACTGGAAGAGTTACAGGGACGGGGAGCAATGTTGGAGACCGGAGGTGTTACAGAAACGAGGAGGGGTGTCGGAGGCCAGAGGAATTACAGAGACAGGGAGTGGTGTCGGGGACCAGAGGGAGGTACAGAGACAGGGAGGGGTGTAGGGGACTGGAGGAGGTTACAGAGACGGGGAGGTATGTCGGGGACCGGAGAGGGTTACGGAGTCAGGGAGGGCTATCAGAGACATGGAGGGCTGTCGGGAACCGAAGGGGTTATCGGAGACAGGGAAGGGTATCGGAGACAACCGGAGTGGGTTACAGAGTCGGAGAAGGGTGCAGGGGACCAGAGGGGTTTGCAGAGACAGGGAGGGCTGTTGGGGACCGAAGCGGTTAACAGAGTCAGGAAGGAGTGTGGGGGACCAGAGGGAGTTACAGAGACAGGGAAGGGTGTCGGAGACTGGAGGGGGTTACAGTGACAGGGAGGGGTGTCGGGGACTGGAGGGGGTTACAGAGACAGGGAGGGTTGTAGGGCACCAGAGTGGGTTACAGAGACGGGGAGGAGTGTCAGAGACCGGAAGAGTTACAGGGACGGGGAGCAATGTTGGAGACCGGAGGTGTTACAGAAACGAGGAGGGGTGTCGGAGGCCAGAGGAATTACAGAGACAGGGAGTGGTGTCGGGGACCAGAGGGAGGTACAGAGACAGGGAGGGGTGTAGGGGACTGGAGGAGGTTACAGAGACGGGGAGGTATGTCGGGACCGGAGAGGGTTACAGAGTGAGGGAGGGCTATCAAAGGACATGGAGGGCTGTCGGGAACCGAAGGGGTTATCGGAGACAGGGAAGGGTATCGGAGACAACCGGAGTGGGTTACAGAGTCGGAGAAGGGTGCAGTGGACCAGAGGGGTTTGCAGAGACAGGGAGGGCTGTTGGGGACCGAAGCGGTTAACAGAGTCAGAAGGAGTGTGGGGGACCAGAGGGAGTTACAGAGACAGGGAGGGGTGTCGGAGACTGGAGGGGGTTACAGTGACAGGGAGGGGTGTCGGGGACTGGAGGGGGTTACAGAGACAGGGAGGGTTGTAGGGCACCAGAGTGGGTTACAGAGACGGGGAGGAGTGTCAGAGACCGGAAGAGTTACAGGGGACGGGGAGCAATGTCGGAGACCGGAGATGTTACAGAAACGAGGAGGGGTGTCGGAGGCCGAAGGAATTACAGAGACAGGGAGTGGTGTCGGGGACCAGAGGGAGGTACAGAGACAGGGAGGGGTGTAGGGGACTGGAGGAGGTTACAGAGACGGGGAGGTATGTCGGGGACCGGAGAGGGTTACAGAGTCAGGGAGGGCTATCAGAGACATGGAGGGCTGTCGGGAACCGAAGGGGTTATCGGAGACAGGGAAGGGTATCGGAGACAGGGAGGGCTGTCGGGGGACCGAAGGGGTTATCAGAGACGGGAGTGGTGTCGGGACCAGAGTGGGTTACAGAGACGGAGAAGGGTGCAGGGGACCAGAGGGGTTTGCAGAGACAGGGAGGGCTGTTGGGGACCGAAGTGGTTAACAGAGTCGGGAAGGAGTGTGGGGGACCAGAGGGAGTTACAGAGACAGGAGGGGTGTCGGAGACTGGAGTGGGTTACAGTGACAGGGAGGGGTGTCGGGGACTGGAGGGGGCAACAAGACAGGGAGGGGTGTCGGTGAAAGGAGGGGACTACAGGGACAGGGAGGGCTGTAGGGGACCGGAGGGGGTTACAGAGACAGGAGGAATGTAAGGGACAGGAGCGGGTTACTGAGACGTGGAGGGGTGCCGGAGACCAAAGGGGTTACAGAGATGGAAGGAGTGACGGGGACCGGAGGGAGTCACAGAGACATGGAGGGGTCTTGGAGACTGAAGTGGTTACAGAGACGGGGTAGAGTGTCGGGGACTGGAGTGGGGTAAAGAGACAGGGAGTGGTATCGGGGACCGGAGGGGTTACTGAGTCAGGAGAGGTGTCGGAGACAGGAGGGGTTACAGAGACGGGAAGGGGTTTTGGGGGACCGGAGGGGATTTACAGAGACAGGCCGGGATGTGGTACAGAGATGGGGTACAGAGATGGGGAGGGGTGTTGGGGTCCGGAGGGGGGTTACAGAGTTGGGGAGCTGTGTCAGAGACCAGTGTAGGTTACAGAGACGGGGAGGGGTGTAAGGGACTGGAGTGGGTTACAGAGACAGGGAGAGTGGCAGGAACCGGTGGTGTTTCAGAGATGGGGAGGGCTGCAGGGGACCGGTTGTAGAGACAGGCAGGGGTGTAGGGGACTGGAGGGGATTACAGAGACGGGGAGGGGTGCTGGGGACTGGAGGGGTTTGCAGAGACAAGGTGGAATATCGGGGACTGGAGGGGGTTCCAGAGACAGGGACGGGTGTCGGGGACTGGAGTGGGTTACAGAGACAGGGAGGTGTGTAGGGGACTGGAGGGGTTAATGGAGACAGGAAGGGTGTCGAAGACAGAGGAGGTTACAGAGACATGAAGACGTTACAGAGACAGTGAAGGCTGTCGGGGACCGGAGGGGTTAATGGGAGACAGGGAGGGGTGTCGAGAACCGGATGGGGGTTACAGAGACAGGTACGGGTGTTGGCGACCGGAGTGGGTTACAGAAGCAGGGAATGATGTAGGGGACCGGAGGGGGTTACAGAAACAGGGAGGGGGTTACAGAGACGGGAATGGTCGCAGGAACCAGAGGGGGTTACAGAGATGGGGAGAGGTACAGGGGACTGGAGGGGTTTGCAGAGTCAGGGTGGGATATCAGGGAATGGAGTGGGTTACCGAGACAGGGACAGTTGTCGGGGACCGGAGTGGGTTACAGAGACAGGGAGTAGTGTATGGGACCAGAGGGGATTATCAAGACAGGGAGGGGTGTAGGGACTGGAGCGGTTAACAGAGACAGGGAGGGGTTTTGGGGACCAGAGGGGGTTACAGAGATAGAGAGGTGGTTACCGAGACAGAGTTGGGTATTGTGTTCCAGAAGGTGTTACAGTGACAGGGACGGGTGTCAAGGACCAGAGGGGGTTTAATTTCAACGTTTCGGCTTTGCGTGGGACGACCGACCCCCTGCGTGGTGGGTTATGTGGGCAATTGGGGGGGTCGAGGAAGAGGACGATTTCTGTCCGTGTACTCGATTTCGATTGACAGAGAGGCCTGCAGAATAAAAACCATCTTTATTATTCCATCCTTTAACACTCTCTCCTCTCCCGCTCAATTCCCCCTCTATCTCCCCCTCAATCCCCTTCTCTCCCCTCAATTCCTGTCTCTCTTCCCCGCTCAATCCCCCCACTTTATCCCCCCTCAATTCCCCCTCTCTCCCCGCTCAATCCCCTCTCTCTCCCTGTTCCCCCCACTCTCTCCCCTCAATCCCCTCTCCCCTTCTCTCTCCCTTTCACTCTCCCTGTCACTCCCCCTCACCCCCTTTCTCCCTCTCTATTATCCCTCCCTTCCCCCTTTCTCTCTTTCTCTCCCTCTCTCCTCCCACTCTCTTCTCTCCCGATCTCTCCCCCCCTCTCTCCCTCTCCCCCTCACTCTCTTTCCCATCTCTCCTTCCATCTTCCCGTCTTCGCCCCTCACTCTTCCCCCTCTCTCTTCCCCCTCTCTCTTGCCCCTCTCTCCCCCCCCTCTCTCCCCCCCTCTCTCTCCCCCCTCTCTCTCCCCCCTCTCTCTCTCTCTCTCCTCCCCTCTCTCTGCCCCCTCTCTCTCCCCCCCATCTCTGCCCCCTCTTCCCTTTTCTCTCCTCTCTCTCCCCACCTCTCATTCCCCCCTCTCCCTTTCTCCCAGCCAGTCCTCACGAATCGGGGTCCACATTACCACCATCCCAGTACCAACAGGGGCTCAGTCATCAAGACCCCACCACCCCTCCGTTCTCCCAACTACCTGCCGAACAGCTCTGAGACGTGCAGATGCCCAGGTGTCACTGTCCCAGGACAGTGCAGGTGGGAGGGGGTTGGGGGAAGGGGCAGTAGGGGTGGGTGTGGAAGGGAGGGTATGAAACTCACTGGTTACTGTGTTCCTGGCAGAGGCGAGGTCTGCGGACCCCTCGGACCTGGAGGTGGGCGCAAACAGACAAAGAGTATTTCAGTGTTGATGGGGGGGAAAAGAGAGAGTCGAGGAGAGAGGGAGAGGAGAGGAGAGGGAGAGGAGAGGAGAGGGAGAGGGAGGGGAGTGGGGGGAGAGGGGGTTTGAAGAGAGGTGGGGGGGAGAGAGGGGGGAAGATTCCGAATGAAAGAGACATACCCTCCTTTTCTTTCTCTGGACGAGGACAACGATTATCACTGTGGCCACAATCAACATCAGAACTATCCCAGCAACAAGTCCCACGAACAAGTAGAGATTATTTTGGGAATGAATCAAATTTTCAACTGAGGGAAGGAGAGAGGAGAGTGTGAGCACTCTGTGTCCCCACCCTGGGAGTATGTGATGGGAAGGGGCTTCGCTGTGTCTCCACCTGGGAGTGTATGACGGGAAGGGGCTTCGCTGTGTCTCCACCCTGGAAGTGTGTGACAGGGTCGGGGCATCACTCCGTCTCCCCCCACCCCAGGAGGTGTGTGATGGTGATAGGTCTTCGCTCTGTGTCCCCACCCTGGGGAGTGTGTGAAGGGACGGGGCTTCGCCCTGTGTCCCCCACCCCAGGAGTGTGTGATGGGACAGGTCTTCGCCCTGTATCCCCACCCCGGGAGTGTGTGTGATGGGACAGGTCTTCGCTCTGTGTCCCCACCCCGGGAGTGTGTGTCGGGACAGGTCTTTTCGCTCTGTGAGTGTGTGACGGGACATGTCTTCGCCCTGTGTCCCCACCCTGGGAGTGTGAGACGGGACGGGGCTTCGCCCTGAGTCCCCACCCCGGGAGTGTGTGACAGAACAGGGCTTCGCTCTGTGTCCCCACCTGTCACGTTCAGTCCAGGTGTCCTTCTGCCAGGCCAAGGCTCCGTTTTCATGGACCTCGCAGACCCAACGGCCCCTGTTGGATATGTTGATCCTTGAGAGGATTGGGTGACCTCCCCCTCTCTCATCTTCGGTGTCTGTTTTGGCCCCCATCTCACCCGCCTGTCTCCAGGACACTCTGATGTTGGGGCTCTGTGGGGACACTCGACAGGAGAGTAAAACGTCCTCTCCCTCGACTGGTTTCTCTGGCTTAACACTCACTGTGGGGGGAGAGAGAGAGAGAGAGAAATGGATCCTTTCCTCAACCCCCTCCCTCCCCCCTCTCTCAACCCTCTCTCAACCCTCTCTCCCCCTCACCCTCTCTCTCCCCCCTCACCTCCCATCTCTCCCCTCTCTCTCCCATTCCATCTCTCCCCCCCCTCTCTCTCCCCCTCTCACTCCCCACCCCCTCCCCCTCCTCTCTACCCCCTCTCCCCCTCTCTCCTCACCTTCGACTACCACGACCAGCACATCTCTCCAGATTCTCCGATCTCCCAATGAGATCTGGCACCGATACCTCCCGGCATCAACCGGTTCCCCGGACGACGAGCCTCACCGAGAGGTTCCCCCGACTTTCTGATGCTGGATGCAGCGGCCCCGGACCCTCCCCCGGGCTCCCCGCCACCGGGTACAGCTTCCCGCTGTAATTGCCCATCAGCAGGACACTCTCGTACTGAGACCCACCTGAGGTGCAGGGGTTGAGATTGAGGGAGGTGGCTCAGGGAGCAGGGCAGGAGGTGGGCAGAACCGAGGGAGGTATAGAGAGTGGGTGGAGGAGATTTGACGAACCCTGTGGTGGGGGGTGGGGAGAGAGAGGGGGGAGAGAGAGTGGGAGAGAGGGGGGAGAGGGGGGTGGAAGATCACACGATTTAATTGACTGTGCTCCCCCGATAAACAGCCCTGAACTCTATCGATGAGTCTTCCCGAGGCTTTGGGACCCCTACATGCTCACTTCCATTTTAACCCACAGTCTCGCCCACCTCGTGAATCCCCCGTCCGACCGCTCCCCCCCACCGCCCCCCCCATATTCTTGGCTCGATCCCACACAGACAACACTAGTCCAACGGTTGCACACTCACCCAGACCCCTGCTCAACAATAGTGCACTGTTACATGCTCACCCAGGACCCTGTACAACACTAGTGCACTGTTACACACTCACCCAGACCATGCAAAACACTAGTGCGTTACATACTCGATCAGACCCTCCACAACTCTAGTGCACTTTTACACACTCGACCAGACCCTGCACAACTCTAGTTCACTATTACACTCTCGACCAGACCTCTGCACAACACTAGTGCACTGTAACACACTCAACCAGAACCTGAACAACACTAGTGCACTGTTACACACTCAACCAGACATTGCACAACTCTAGTGCACTGTTACACCACTCAACCAGAACCTGCACAACACTAGTGCACTATTGCACACTTACCTAGACCCTGCACATACTATTGTGCAGTTGCACACTCACACAGACCATGCATAATATTGCTGCACTGTTGCACTCACCCTGACCCTGCACAACACTAGGGCACTGTTTCATACTCACCCACTCCTGTTCAACCACTAATGCAGTTGCACACTTCCCCAGACCCTGTACAATACTAATGCATAGTTGCACACTCTCCCAGACACTGCACAACACTAGTGCACTGTTACACACTCACCCACACCCTGCATAAAGCAAATGCACTGATACCCATTCACCCAGACCCTGCACAACACTAGCACCCTGTTGCACATTCACCAGTCCCTGCACACTAGTGCACTGTTGCACACCCACCCAGACACTGTTCAACACTAGCACCCTGTTGCACATTCACCCAGACCCTGCGCAACACTAGTGCCCTGTTACACACTTGCCCAGACCCTGCACAACACTAGTGCACTGTTACACACTTACCTAGACGGGAATAATCACGACTGGCCTGCAACGTGACATGTCGTACAGACCGAACATGTCCGTACATAAGAGAAAAAACCAGAAAACATGATACCACCTCCACCCAGACGGGTCAGGGACCAGATCGGTCACCACCGTCTGCCCTGACAGATTCACACCCCTCCGGGGCCTGACCACGTCACCGTTCCCAAGGGGGGTACTGCATGTCAGAGAGACACTCTCCCTTCAAGGGCTGGCATGGAGGCGTTGGTGGTAACTGTGGGGGAGAGAAAGGGGAAAAGAGAGAGGGGAAGAGAGAGAGGGGAAGAAGAGAGAGGGGGAGAGGAGGGGGAGAGGGAGAGGGAGGGGGAGAGAGGGGGAGAGGGGGGAGAGGGAGGGGGGAGGGAAGGGGGAGAGAGGGGGGAGGGAGGGGGGAGGGAGGGGGGAGAGAGGGGGTGGAGAGGGGTGTGGAGAGGGGTGTGGGAGAGGGGGGAAGAGAAAGTGGGGGGGGAGAGAGAGGAGGGTAGAGAGGGGGAATAGAGAGAGGGGGGTAGAGAGAAGGGATGGAGAGAGGGGAAAGGGAGAGGGGGGAGAGGGCAGGGGGAAGAGGGCAGGGGGAGAGAGCAGGGGAGAGAGCAGGGGGAGAGAGCAGGGGGGAGAGAGCAGGGGGAGAGAGCAGGGGGAGAGAGCAGGGGGAGAGAGCAGGGGACAGCGAGGTTGGAGAATTGGGGGGAGAGTGGGTGAGAGAGAGAAAGAGGGGAGATAAGGGGGAGAGAGATGGGGAGAGAGGGGGGTGAGAGAAAAATGAAGGCAGGGTATTAATTTATCTGCTCTGCAGTAAGTAAACGAGAGAGGGAGGCAATGGAGTGAAAGAAGGAGGGAGGGGAGAATGGGAGAGGATTGAGGGATGGAGGGCACTCACCTGTCAGGACATGCAGGCGGAAACTGGCCCTTTGCATCTCCATATTTGCTGAAGGAGAAATGGCATTGCAGGCTACCCTCATCTCCGGCCTGAAGCCTGTCCACGCGGAGAGTGATGTTCCCCCTCTGGGGATTGCCAGAGGTCCTTGAGCGCAAGGACACGGGGAACTTCCCCTTTGCCGCAATCGTTGTGTATATGGTACTGAACGATGATTTCTTTCGGGCCATCGTCGGGCTTCCAGGTCATTGGCCCTGAAGCTTCATCATGGGGGCATTGAGCAGCTTGGGGAGGGAGCAAGGCAGGTTGATGTGGCCACCCTCCACGCCCAAGGCGATGTGCCCTTGATAAGAGACTGGGCAGATGAGGTGGCTGGGAGAGGGGAGAGGGGGAGAGAGGGAGGGGGAGAGAGGGAGGGGGAGAGAGGGAGGGGAGAGAGGGGAGGGGGATGAGAGGGAGGGGGAGAGAGGGGAGGGGGAGAGAGGGAGGGGGGAGAGAGGGAGGGGGAGAGAGGGAGGGGGGAGAGAGGGGGAGGAAGGGGAGGGGGATGAGAGGGAGGAAGATAGAGATGGAGAGAAGAGGGGAGGAGGGGAGATAAAATCAGAGTAAGAAATTCAATTGGAATTGAATTAAAATAAAAAGATCAGTTAAATAAATTTTTCAACTCCCGGGGTGGGAACACAGAGCAAAGCCCCATCCCCATCACACACTCGCAGGGTGGAATACAGTGCGAAGCCCCCATTCCCCGTCACACACTCCTGGGGTGGGGGCAGAGAGAGCGAATACCCGTCCCCATCACACACTCCCGGGTTGGGACACAGAGCGAAGCCCCACCCCCATCACACACTCCCGGGGTGGGGGCAGAGAGCGAAGCCCCATCCCCATCACACACTCCCGGGGTTTGGGACACAGAGCAAAGCCTCGTCTCCGTCACACACTCCCAGGGGCGAGTCGCCCGCCAGACTGCTCATACCATACCTTGCTGTCTCCAAACAGAACCCAGCAGCGTTAGAGTCCAGATGAGAATGATGGGCATTTTCCAAATCTTCGCTTTTCCATGGATTTGAAATACCTCCTGTAGAAACACACGGCTCATTCCATAAATGTTATCATGTAAAATCCTGCAAAGTTCTCAACCAGCGAATCTCGCATCCACGGTGGTTGAACTAATACTGAAGGTGTTCAAGCGGAGGCCATCAAAAGCCTCCCAATCTCCTCCATGGATTTGTATCTGAAAAGCCCTGTATCTGTCCTGTAGGCCTGCTGGAACTCCCCTATCGACCAGCGCAGCAACCATGAATAATGCACAGATTTTGGACTCGGAGGTCCTGCTGTTCCTCTACATCGTTAAGTATCGGACCATTAACCCTGGACTCAGCCGTCTGGTTCGTCCTTTTAGAATGAATCACCTCACACTGATGCGGATTGAAGTCCTTCTGCCACTTCAATGCCCAACTCCCCGTCCCTTCCCATTGTGACCAATGAGACCCTTCTAAACCACCCACAACCCCTCTCCCCACTCCCCACCCTGTCCATATCCCGTTGTGACATTTACTCCAGACGTTCCCTTGACACCGCCAATCCAAACTGGCAGTTCACCTTTCTGAGTATCCCGCAAGAAGACCCGCCACCCCCAAAACAGGTATGGGACTTTACCCCTGAAGATTTACTGTGATTTTGCCCGGACATCAGGGACTGAGTTAAAGAGAAAGGTTCTACAGGTTTGGGACCTTATCCCCTGAAGATTTACTGGGATGTTGCCTGGACGTCAGGGACTGAGTTACAGGGAAAGTCCAACAGGTTCGGGACTTTATCCCCTGAAGATTTACTGGGATGTTACACGGATGTCAGAAACTGAATTAAAGCAAAAGGTTCAACAGTTCGGGACTTTATCCCTTGAAGATTTACTGGGATGTTGCCTGGACATCAGGGACTGAGTTACAGGGAAAGGTTCAACAGGTTCGGGACTTTATCCCTAAAGATTTAATAGGACGTTGCCCAGATGTCAGGGACTGAGTTACAGGGAAAGGTTCAACAGGTTTGGGACTTTATCCTCTGAAGATTTACTGGGATGTTCCCCAGACTTCAGGAACCGAGTTACACCCCTCTCTGGTCCCGTCCACCCCTCCCTCTCTCTGTAACCCCCTCCTGACCCTGACACACCTCTCCGTCTCTGCAACCCCACCCAGTTCCCGATACCCCTCCCCGTCTCTGTAACCCCTTCCAGTCCCCGACACCCTTCCCTCTGTAACCCCCTCCAGTCCCCGACACCCTCCCTGACTCTGTAACTCGCCTCCGGTCCCCTGCACCCCTCCCTGTAACCCCCTTCCGTCCCCGACAGCCCTCCTTGTCCCCGACACCCCTCCCTGTCTCTGTAACCCCCTCCGGTCCCCTACACCCCTCTCTGTCTCTGTAACCCCCTCCGGTCCCCTACACCCCTCCCTGTCTCTGTAACCCCCTCCGGTCACCTACACTCCTCCCTGTCTCTGTAACCCCTTCCTGTCCCTGACACCCACCCCCCCATCCCTGTAACTCTCTCTGGTCCCCGACACTCCTCCCCGTCCCTGTAACGCCCCCTTTCCGTTCTCCGCTGCCTTGTTCTGTGACCCAGATAAAGTCAGTGTTGTTTGCAGAAGGGAAGTGTGAGTTGCGGTTTCTTTTATCTGTAATCTGGTGAAACAGCAATTTCTGCAGAAAAAAAAACCTTTTCCATCTTTCAGAAAAATAACATAAATTCCATCTGTTCAGCAGTTAAAATCGACACCAGCTGCTGCATGTTAAACCTGCTTGAAACAGCAACCACAGAGACCTGTTATTCTCTGTATAAACCACCCCCCCCTCCCTCCCCCCATCAGATCCCAGCCTGTACTCCACTCCCGGGGATCTATTATTCTATATTTATAACCCCCCCCCCCCCCCACTTCATATCGCAGCCTGTGACTCACTCCCGGGGATCTGTTATTCTATATATAATCCCACGAATCAGATCCGAGACTGTGACCCACTCCGGGGACCTGTTATTTTTTTCTATTAATCCCCCCGGATCAGATTCCAGCCTGTGACCCCACTCCAGGGGACCTGTAATAGTACATATAAATCTCCCTGAATCAGATCCAAGCCTGTGTCCCACATCCAGGGATATGTTATTCCATATATAAACCACACCCCCAGATCAGACAACCCCCCCACCCCGGATCAGATCCCAGCCTGTGTCCCACTCCTAGGGATCTGTTATTCTATATATAAACCCTCCACCCACCCCGATCAGATCTCAGCCTTTGCCCCACTCCCATTGACCTGTTTTTATATATATAAACCCCCCCCCCCCCGGATCAGATCTCAGCCGGTGTCCCACTCCAGGGACCTGTTATTCTATATTTAAACCACCCACCCCCACCTTGGATCAAATCCCAGCCAGTGTCCCACTCTTGGGAATCTGTTATTCTATATATAAACAGTGCTCCCCAGATCAGACCCCAGCCTTTAACTCAGCGCCTCTCTCCACTCTGAGAAGGAAGTGGTCTGATATCCCGGTTGCTGAGATCAGCAGGTTCAATCTTTCCCCGACACCCCACGCTGAACCAAACGAGGCTTTGATTTTATTGCTCAGATTTCAGGTCGCGTCCTATCACTCCCTCACTCCGCCCTCCTCTCCCCACCACCCCCCCCCCCCCCACCATCACCCACCCCCGGCTCTCCTTCGTTCCTCTGATTTATGAAGGCCAACATTCCAAAACCTCTCTCATGACCCTGTCCCACCTGTGACGCATCTTTCAGGGACTGAGGTCTCAGTGTTTCCCTGGTCCCTACTACACCACACCACCACCCTCACCCCCCCCCCAGACACTACAACACTCCCATCCGGACCCCTCTACAACACTACCCACCGGACTCCTCTACAACACTTCCCCCGATCCCTTTACAACACTCCCCCCTCCCGCACTCCTCTGCAACTCTCCCCCCAGACCCCTCTGCAGCACTCCCCCCTGGACCCTTCTATAATCCTCTCCCCTGGACTCCTCTACAACATTCCCCTGGACCCCTCTGCAACACTCCCCCCTGGACCCCTCTACAACCCTCCCCCCTGGATCCCTCTACAACCCTCCCCCCAGATCCCTCCACAACATTCACCCCCGGACCCCTCGACAACACTCCCCCCCAAACCCCTCGACAACACTCCCCCCCAAACCCCTCTACAACATTTCCCCCCCGATCCCTCTACACCACTCCCCCTCAGAACCATCTACAACACTCCCCCCCCCCGCACCCCTCTGTAACACTCCACCCCGGACCTCACTGCAACAATCACCCCCCCCCCCGGACCCCTCTACAACACTCCCTCCCCGGACCCTTCCACAAACTTCCCCCCCTGGACCCCTCTACAATATTCCCCCCTGGACCCCTCTACAACACTATCCCCCGGACCCTTCTAAAACACTCACCCCCAGACCCCTCTACAACACTCCCCCTAGACCCCTCTACACCACCCCCCACGATCCCTCTACACCACTCAGAACCCTCTACAACACTCCCCCTCAGAACCCTCTACAACACTCCCTCCCCCCCCCACACCCTGTGCAACACTTCGCCCCAGACCTCTCTACAACATTCCCCCCCTGGACCCCTCTACAACACTATCCCCCGGACCTTTCTAGAACACTCCCCCCCCATTCCGGAACCCCTCTACAACACTCCCGGACCGCCCAGACTGTCCAAACTTGAAGTTGGCCACCCGACAAATGGGAAACACCTCACTTTTACAGGCCAGGGAGTCCTTGTGCCTTGTCCCCAGCTGATCGGGGATCAGCTCCAATCCAGGGTGGAAGCCCCCGCCCGGGAAGGGCAATCCAGCAGATCAGCACGGAGGGCGTGCTTACAGGGCGTTTCCTCTCCCGGGAGCGGGCACAAAGGGGAGAGTCTCCCCCGCCACCTGGAAGCGAGGTTCACAACGAGACGCCTCCGGAAATGGGCCAACTCACAACTGGCGCGCGGAAATTACTGCGAGAGGAAATCACTGCGATAGGACGGGCTTGGCCATTGTCTACGCACGGAGGAAGGTCTCAGTAAACGAGAGTGTCTGTCCGCTGCTGTCTGCCTTCATTCTCCCCCACTCTCTCTCACTCCCCCCTCTAACCCCTCCTCTTCCACGTTCACCCACGCTCTCTCTCTGGTCCCTCTTCTGACACATCCTGTCTCCCAACTTCTTCTCTGCCCCCCCCCCTCTCTCCCCCTCTCCTCTCTCTCTCTCATTCATGAACCCAGGGGTGAAACAAGGAAAAATCTTACCTCAGTCTGAGTGATCGATGGAGAGAGGGGGGAGGGAAGGGGGTAGAAAGGGGGTTAGAGAGGGGGAAGAGAGGGGGGAGAGAGGGAGGGGGAGAGAGGGGGGGGGAGAGAAACAGAAGATAAAAATCCAAAATAAACAGGAACGATCACTCATTGGAAGCAAGTTCAGACACAGAGACGGCTTCATTTCCCCACACACTCATTCTTGGCTGACAGAAAAATCTGCACTGTTCAATGGGGAGGAGCACAGAGACAGGGAGGGGTGTTGGGGACGGAGAGACCACACTGACCTGTTGCTGTTAAACAACTGTAATCCCACCCCACTCTACCCCCCTCCCACCCTATCCCAGTTGAACTGAAGCCCTGTTCAGGAATTAGTTACCACAGGAATCGTCGAGATAGACAACTTCCTGCTGGCGTCTTGGTGGGTTTCACGGTCTCTCAGAAATTGGCAGGGACCTGCCTGATTTCTGCTGCCAGGGACGGACGGGACTCAACCCTGGTCTCCCAGCTCCAGGAAGGATGTGCCGCGCAGTGGAGGTTCACCAGAGATGGGGGGTGGGGGGTGTCAGAAATAAAACTTCTCACACATGAGTCTCTTTAAAACTGATGTCACGACAAGCTTTATTTACAAGTCTGCAGAGTTGGACTCAACTGGTTTCTCACCAGTTAAGCCCCGATACATACAGTGCATTGATTTTTATACCCTTATTATTTGCCCTTCCCCTTCTTATTAATACTGTTTTAATTGGTTAGTATTACAAAAACATTCTAAGTATAACTGCATTATTAATTATCACGTTCGTTACGTACGCTGTGAACTCTACATTCACTAAATTCTGTTTCTCACACTTCTTATCAATCCTTTGTCTCCTGCATGTCTCTCACTATGACCATGAAAAGATAGGTTTAAAAAAACATATTCAGCAGATCCTTCTGTCCTTGACTGCTAGTAAACTCTCTGTCCGTTCTGGCTTCCCTGTTTATGATTAATCATCACATTTTAACTTAAGTCTTTTTAACCTAAATTCTCTATATAACAATCCACCCCTTTCTCTCTTTAAAATGTGTTGAATATATGTATAGATATGAATGGGGATTCTAAGCTAGGGAAGAGAAATGTTTTATGATACATTAATCTCACGCTGAAATAAAAGTCTTACAGGGTCTCCCATTCCCCCTGGTTGCATAGCTTGTTCGACCATGGAAATCACCAGGCTGCGTAGACAGGGAATAATACAGGGCAAAATAAGTAGGAGGAATAAAATACCTCCGATGACCCACAAGAAGGTACGCCACCAGGTTCCTCCAAACCATTTGTCCATCCAATTAAATTGTGGGAAAGGATGCCAGGTTTGAACCGGTACATGGGACAATGTACGAATATTATCAGCGATTTTACGAACGGCTTTTCCATTATCATCAATCTGTAAGCAGCAGTTAGTCAAATTAAGCTTGCCACATACACCTCCTTCCGTGGCTAGGAGATAGACTAGGGCTAGACGGTTCTGATATATAGCAGAGCGCATTTGACCTTGCTGGGATGCAAGCAATTGCAGGGCTATAGCTGTTTGATTTGTAACAATTTCAAGCACTGCTTGTAAGCGAATTATACGATTTAACATATATATAGGAGTACGATAACCCCAGGATCCATCTTGAGCCCATGTAGCGGGACCATAATATTGAATTATGCGCTCTGGAGGCCAATCATCTCTCCATTCTCCCAAATGTACCGTGGTAGAGCGGGGTTGACGATGTAATGTATCAAAGACCTTTACGCCTAATTTATGACCGTGATCGTGGGGTAGAAGGAAAAATTCTGGGCGGATTATTCCTAGGAAACAAGTTCCACTCCACTGTGAGGGTAGACGAGTATAAGCTTTATTACCACATACCCAGAATAATCCATTTGGGGATACTCCATACCCACTTTCCCAAACTCTTTTAAGAACAGGATTTGATTGGTATGGTCCTGTGATGGTGGAAGTGGTACAATTCCAAAACTGAATACTGCTATTAGACAGGGGTAGGCAATTAGTTTTAAAAACAGTGGATAAGAACCAAGTCTGAGGTTTAGGAAACCAAGTGAAAACACCAGGTGAAATGCGAATCCATACAGCCTTGCAGGGACTTTCTCCTACTGGGTATTTGCCGGCTCGTGAGAGACAATAAAAACCAGAGGGGACGTTAGAGAGAGACCAGGTTTCTCTTGATCTCGTTCGGTTAGTTGTCCAAATCCGGGAAATCATGGTTAATGAATTGAGGGGTTCTCCCCACCAAGGCCATTGTTCTGACATCCGTGGACCCCCGCAGACCCAACAATTGGTTACATAAAAGTTCCTGCAATTTTAGTTGCCAGATCTACAAAAAGGTTATCTCCCCCAATTGCATTACCGAAACTTACATGGTTATTTGGATGGACTCGAACTAAGTCTGGTTGTCTTAAAGGGACAGGCAATTTCGAGTGTGGAGTGTAACTTTTCATTGGAACAGTACGTTGGTGTATGTAAAACCAGAGTCCATCAGGGCATGGTGGGCTTGAGTCACCTTTCCAACCGTTAAGAGGGAAAGGAGTGGTATTAGGAATCTGTATATAATGACCTATATTATTTCCTTCTTTTTCCACACAAGGGGTATATGGATGTTGGGTGGTATTTTCTGCCCAGCATTTCTCAGGAACTGAGGTATGGGAAATGAAATTACCTTCCTTTCTTCCCCAAATGTGGTCCTGAAACAGGACCACTGTATCTCTGCATTTCTTACATTTCACACCTGATAAAGACATAGGCAAACTAAGAAAAATCAAAGAACATAACAATAACATTGTGAATTAAGTCTTTTTGCAAAATCGTAAGGTAAGAGGTTTTTCTCCAGGAATACAAGTCCAATCTGAGTTCGTATCAGGGTCCTGTGGCGCCTCTACAGGTCCCTTAAATCTGGATGCGTGTGTCCACCCCTTCTCTCTTGTTCGTGCTGCAGCTTCTGTAGTTAAGAGAACTTGGTATGGACCTTCCCACTGGGGCTGAAGTTTTTCAGTCTTCCAGGTCTTGATGAGAATCCAGTCTCCTGGTTCTACTTTGTGTAAAGAAAAGTCTAGAGGCGGTGTTTGTGCCAATAGTCCTCTCTTTCGTAAATCTGTAAGAGAGCGTGACAGTGCCTGTAAATAGTTCCTAACAAATATATCCCCTTCCCCCAAGGTGGGACACCCCTCAACTGTACTCCAGAAGGGAAGCCCAAACATCATTTCATAAGGGGACAGCCCTACATCTTTTCGTGGGGCAGTACGAATTCTCAATAAGGCCAGGGGCAGACACTTTATCCAAGGCATTTTAGTTTCCACCATTAACTTTGTCAATTGGATTTTTAGTGTTCCATTCATACATTCGACCTTCCCTGAGCTTTGTGGATGCCAAGGGGTATGTAATTTCCAAGAGACCTGTAATGCATCACAAATCAATTGCTGGATTTTTGAAGAAAAATGTGGACCCCTGTCTGAGTCTATAGAATCTATTATACCATATCTGGGGATTATCTGCTCTAGGAGGAGGCGAGCTACTGTAGAGGCTGTAGTATTTATTGTTGGGAAGGCTTCTACCCATCGGGTAAAGTGATCTATTATCACCAACAGATATTTCCATCTTTGAACTTGAGGTAACTCTGTGAAGTCGATCTGGATACGTTGAAAAGGGCGTATGGCTAATGGTTGACCTCCCATGGTCCCTGTCCTCATTATCTTCTTATTAATTTTTGTGCATAGGTAACAATTTTGCACCTCTTGTTGAGCCAAGGTGTAGATTCCCTTGCACACATATTCTCGAAGCACTGTGTCACATAAGGCTTGGGTGCCCCAGTGGCTCTGATGATGCAGGTGTTTTAAAATATTGCGAGTTATTTCTTTATTTAGAACCATTCTTCCATCTGGTGTTTTCCATGTTCCATCAGATAACTGGCTTGCGCCCAGCTGATCCATGTTCTTTTCTTCCTTAGCAGTGAAAATGGGAGCTGTCTTTATGCCTTGCCTTATTGGGATTAAAATCAGCAAACGGACTTCTTGTTGCATGGCTGCTCTTTTGGCTTCTTCATCAGCCAGTCTGTTTCCAATTGCTGTCGGGTTATCTCCCCTTTGATGGCTTGGTATGTAGACCACTGCTATTTCTTGGGGTAATGTTAAGGCTTCTAAAGTCAGAGTAATCATCTGTTCGTGTGCCAATTCCTTTCCTCTTGATGTAATTAGACCACGCTCCTTCCAGATCTTACCAAAGGTATGCACTACCCCGTATGCGTATTTGGAATCTGTGTAAATCGTTCCAATTTTCTTTGCCAGTATTCTGAGGGCTCTCTGCAAGGCATATAGTTCACAGGATTGTGCTGACCAGCTTCCGGGTAGTCTCGTGGATTCTACTACTTTCCAAGTATTTCCTTCTATTATAGCATACCCATTTCTTCTCATTCCGTCAACACATCTGGCGGAGCCGTCAATGTAGAATTCATATCCTTCTCCCAGCGGAGTATCACAAAGGTCTTCTCGGGTCTTGGTCTGAAGATCTGTCAACTCGACACAGTCATGCTCCACCTCTTTCTCTGTTTCACTGCCGTATAAAAACTGAGCTGGGTTGCAGCTATTAATTTTTGCAAACTGTAAATCTTCTCCAACCATTAAAATGGTTTCATACTTTAATATACGAGAATCAGTCAGCCATCGATGGGCAGTTTGTGTTAATAAAACACTCACAGAATGGGAGGTGTACACAGTCATCTTTCCTCCAAAAGTAAGTTTACGTGCTTCCTCTACCAACAGAGCAGCAGCCGCTACTCCTTGGATACACGTCGGCCATCCGCGAGACACTGGGTCCATCATTTTGGAAAGGAAAGCCACTGGGTGTCGCTGACCGCCTTTTTCCTGTGTTAAAACTCCCACAGCTGTTCCTTGGTTATGAGTGACAAATAGCTGGAAGGGCTGTTTTAAAGAGGGCAGAGTGAGCACTGGGGCTCGTGTTAGGCGATGTTTCAAGTCCTCGAACCATCCCTCCTCCTCCTGGGTCCATTTCAATGGATAGTCATTTTCATTTGTCAGTTTATCATACATAAACTTCACCAAAGCTGAGTAGTCCTCTATCCATAACCTACAGTATCCTAAGAGTCCCAGGAATTGTCTTATTTCCTTCTTATTACGGGGTAAAGGCATTCTAGTGATTCCCGCAATTCGTTCAGGGGTAATTCGTTTCTGTCCTTTACTTATCTGGTGTCCCAGATATATCACAGTTTTCTCAACAAACTGTAACTTGTTTCTGGACACCCGTAGACCCTTTTTCCCCAGATAATTCAAGAGTCTAATGGTCTCTCCCCTCATTTCTTGTTCCTTGGGTCCTGATAATAGTAAATCATCCACATACTGCATTAGTTGGGAATCATCAGATTGTGGATAGTCCATCAGGATTTGTTCTAGCATTTGTCCAAACAGGTTTGGAGATTCAGTGAACCCTTGGGGCAATACAGTCCACCGAAACTGTCTCCGTCTACCTGTCCATGGATTTTCCCATTCAAACGCAAACATATCTCTACTTTCCTCTTCTAATGGACATGTCCAGAAGACATCCTTCAAGTCGATAACACTAAACCACTCATGGTCTGGGGGAATTCGACTCATAATAGTATAGGGATTAGGCACCACTGGGTGGCAGGTCTGAACAATAGCATTCAAACTTCTTAGATCCTGAACCAGGCGATAGGATCCATCTGACTTTTTTACTGGGAGTATAGGGGTGTTATAAGGTGACATGCATTCTTCTAATAGTCCGTCTCGTATTAAAGTCTCAATTACCGGCTGTAGCCCTTTTCTCCCTTCCAAAGAAATAGGATACTGACGTTTCCTTACCGGCTGATGACCTGGTATTAATGTGACATGTAAAGGTGGGATGTCCAGACCTCCTCGATTTCCCTCCTTATACCAGACTCTCTCGTCAATCTGCCGTTCATCCTCTTCCTTTAAAGCGCAGAGGTGGACTCGCACTTCTCCGTCCACAGGGAGAGCACCCAAACCTAGGAGAGCCTGTAAGTCCCTTCCTAGGAGGTTAAATCCAGCCGAAGGTAATAACAAGAGGTCTTGTACCCCTTCTCTTTCTTCCAGTTTCACTGTTACTTGGGGAATTATTGATACCATTCTGGGAGCCCCTTCTATCCCAGAAATTGTCAAATTACTTTTTATAGGCTCAGTTCCGATTGGTACAGTTATTACACTACTTCGTTCCGCTCCTGTGTCCACCATAAACACCACCTCTTCTCCCTTGGGACCAATTTTTAGTTTTACCAGGGGTTCCCTCTTATATTTGGTCCCTAACATTTGGAACCCCTGACACCCCTAATCTTCTTCCATAAGTTCGAGGGCACGCAATTCCCTCTTGTATCGGGGGCATTCCCTCTTAAAGTGTCCTTCCTCATTGCAGTAATAGCACTTAACGAACCTCCGGGGTCTTCCCTCTCTTGGATATTTTGGATTGTTTAGAGGAAGGTTTTGTTTTCTTTCCCCTCTGGATTCAGCATTCATCTGTCGGATAGTCTGTACCATAACCTTTGTCGCCTTCTTTTGATCTTCTTCTTCTCTCTGCACATATACTTTTTGTGCCTTTTTTAACAGTTCACTTAGGGGTTTTTCACTCCAGTCCTCCTCCTTTTCTAGTTTCTTTCTAATGTCTTGCCATGATTTGGAAACAAATTCAATTCGAATAAGCTGTTCACCCATTGGTGTACTAGGGTCCACACCAGCATACTGTTGGACATTCTTTCTCACCCTCTCCAAAAAATCAGTAGGGGACTCGTCTTTCCCCTGGTGGTTCCCAAATGCCTTGGTAAAATTGTGACCCTTTGGCACAGCCTCCCGTATCCCTTTAATTGTCCACTCTCTATATTGTCTCATACTTGCCAATCCCTCGGGTGTTCGTTTGTCCCACCTGGGTTCATTTAAGGGATATTTTTGTTCATGGGGTCTAGGGTCCCCAGGTTGTTCATATTCCCACATGAGGAGGGCAGCCCGTCGAATCATCTGCCTCTCCTGGGGTGAAAATAATGTTCCCATTATTGCCTGCATCACTTCCCACGTATATGTGTTTGGTCCCAAGAATTGGTCAAGCTGTTCAGCCAGTCCTATAGGATCTTCCAATAACTTTTTCATTTCTTTCTTAAATCCCCGCACCTCTGTACTAGTTAGGGGAACATTCACATATCCCGTTCCCCCTCCCGGTCCTCCCATAGGAACTTCTCTCAGGGGATTTAGGTTTATTGAAAACTTTGATGGTCCTGGACCAGTCTGGGATCTTGTCCAGGGTCGGTTTACCGGTGGAAATATAGGGTCCGACTCCCTTAATTCATCCTTTTTTCCCCGGCCCCCTTCGGGGCAATCAGATTCATCACCTTTCCCCTCCGGTAATAAGCTTTCCTCGGGCGCAGTAGGCACCGGGGGAATATAAGGAGGGGGAAGGTTGTCCAGAGGTTCCCATTTCTTTTCTCCTGTCACTCTCAATTTAAAACATTCTGTTAAGGATCCTGGCCACGGAACCCAACAAAATGCATATGCTGACTCTTCTTGATTCACCTTTGGTCTCGAATTTACATATATGTTTAATGCTTGTCTAACCCAATCCTCATCAGATCCAAATTTCAGCCACCAGACCGAGGAACCTTTAATAGGTTGTTTTGACCAAAGGAGACAATATTGGACCATCTTTTTCTTGTTTTTGTCCCGATATCTTTTACTATCCCAATTTTCAAACATTCTCCCCAAAGGGCTGTCAAGGGGTACTCCCAGGAATTGTCCTGAATTTTCAGACGAGCCCTTAGATTTTGATCCTCCCATTTTCCCACCTAGATCTGTTTATCGTTGCTGAGGACCCTCTCGTTCTGGACCCTACTCCCTTCCTCTCAGACGCCTCGTCGGAGGTGCTGTCCCTCCTTCGGTTACCGCTGAGGTTTTCCTGGGGTTGACCCCTCTCTTCTCGGCACTTCGTCGGAGGTGCTGTCCCTCCTTCGGTTACCGCCGAGGTTTCCCTGGGGTCTATCCTAGAGTCCCGCGACAGGGTCCTCACACAACGACAAAAGATCTATACTTAATCTATTCCGTTAGGTTTTTATCCAAACAGGTGTATCCCGTTACACCTGTTACCCAATCCCCACACCACAATCGTAAGTCGTCACTTACCGGTGTCTTCCCGGGGATTGAACCGTCACCCTTCTCCTCTCCGTCTTGTCGTGTCACCCTGTCCGGATACCACTCGCTCAAGCCGCCCGAAGCGACGAGCAAGGGACTAGGAGCCGCTGAACTCAGCGGGGTGCACCGCCTCCGATGTCCCTCTTCTCGCCTCCCCTCACGGCCGGAGTGTAGATCCCGGACGAGCCCCCATTTGTCAGAAATAAAACTTCTCACACATGAGTCTCTTTAAAACTGATGACACGACAAGCTTTATTTACAAGTCTGCAGAGTTGGACTCAACTGGTTTCTCACCAGTTAAGCCCCGATACATACAGTGCATTGATTTTTATACCCTTATTATTTGCCCTTCCCCTTCTTATTAATACTGTTTTAATTGGTTAGTATTACAAAAACATTCTAAGTATAACTGCATTATTAATTATCACGTTCGTTACGTACGCTGTGAACTCTACATTCACTAAATTCTGTTTCTCACACTTCTTATCAATCCTTTGTCTCCTGCATGTCTCTCACTATGACCATGAAAAGATAGGTTTAAAAAAACATATTCAGCAGATCCTTCTGTCCTTGACTGCTAGTAAACTCTCTGTCCGTTCTGGCTTCCCTGTTTATGATTAATCATCACATTTTAACTTAAGTCTTTTTAACCTAAATTCTCTATATAACAGGGGGAGCGAGTGGCAAGTTGTCCCCTTTGCCGTGGTGAGACCGGAAGTAGGATCGTTGATTTCGTATGGAGATGAGGAGGTACTGCTGCTCCCAGAGGATGGGGAACCTATGGAGTTCAACGGGGTTGTGGTGACAGCAGTCAATGTGTTTAATACAAGATTTTTATACGGTCAAGGAATTCAGGTACATGGAGACAGGGCAGGTAGGTGGAGAGGAGTGTGTTTTTTTTTCGAAACTTTATTTATTAATTTTAACATATGAAGAAAGTAAGTAATTCACGTACAGAAAAAGTAAAGTAATACAAGTACAAAGTAACATAGTTAATACAATACCAATCTCGGCATCTCCCCCTAACAACTAAAAACTAAGACTAAAAAAAATCTATTTTTAACCCCTAAACCTCCCCCTCCCCACACCCACGATAAAGAGTGAAGAATTAATACTATTAGTATAATTTTAAAAAATAAAAAATATATATCTTAAAAAAAGATCGATATATATTAAAAAAATATTAATTAAGTATTAATTATTAATCCAAAAAAAATTTATTATATAAGAATATATGAAAAAACAAAAACAAAAAGAACTTAAACAAAAAAAACAACTAATAAAAAAAAATAAAAAAAAAAGAAAACATATATAATAAAAAAAAGTTTTGCATTCAAACTGAAGAAATAGAGAGTTAGAGAAACAGAGGATTTAGAGAAGAAAATAACAATCTGTGAAAAAGAATTTCAAAAGAAAGCTACTGAATTCCAAAAGATCCAATTAACTAATTTAAAGTTGAAGTATAATAAGTTACAGTCATATCGATTTGAATGTCTGTTGAATCGTTCAAAAAATAAATTTTATGAATTGGGTGAGAAAGCTCATAAAGTATTAGCTTGGCAATTAAAAAAAGAAGTTATCTAGGATTATACCAGCTATTAGAAATAAATCGGGTATTACTTTTAGTCAAAAAGAAATTAACGATGAATTTTGTAATTTTTACAAAAAACTTTATTTGACTGAATGTAAAGAGATAAAAGAAGATGCAATAGACTCTTTTTGAAAAATATTAATTTACCACAGTTATCTCAAGAAGACAGACAAGAGTTAGATAAACCTTTCTTCTCTTTGGCTTGGCTTCGCGGACGAAGATTTATGGAGGGGGTAAAAGTCCACGTCGGCTGCAGGCTTGTTTGTGGCTGACAAGTCCGATGCAGGATAGGCAGACACGGTTGCAGCGGCTGCAGGGGAAAATTGGTTGGTTGAGGTTGGATGTTGGGTTTTTCCTCCTTTGCCTTTTGTCAGTGAGGTGGGCTCTGCGGTTTTCTTCAAAGGAGGTTGCTGCCCGCCAAACTGTGAGGCGCCAAGATGCACGGTTTGAGGCGATATCAGCCCACTGGCGGTGGTCAATGTGGCAGGCACCAAGAGATTTCTTTAGGCAGTCCTTGTACCTTTTCTTTGGTGCACCTCTGTCACGGTGGCCAGTGGAGAGCTCGCCATATAACACGATCTTGGGAAGGCGACGGTCCTCCATTCTGGGGACGTGACCCATCCAGCGCAGCTGGATCTTCAGCAGCGTGGACTCGATGCTGTCGACCTCTGCCATCTCGAGTACTTCGACGTTAGGGATGAAAGCGCTCCAATGGATGTTGAGGATGGAGCGGAGACAACGCTGGTGGAAGCGTTCTAGGAGCCGTAGGTGATGCCGGTAGATGACCCATGATTCGGAGCCGAACAGGAGTGTGGGTATGACAACGGCTCTGTATACGCTTATCTTTGTGAGGTTTTTCAGTTGGTTGTTTTTCCAGACTCTTTTGTGTAGTCTTCCAAAGGCGCTATTTGCCTTGGCGAGTCTGTTGTCTATCTCATTGTCGATCCTTGCATCTGATGAAATGGTGCAGCCGAGATAGGTAAACTGGTTGACCGTTTTGAATTTTGTGTGCCCGATGGAGATGTGGGGGGGGCTGGTAGTCATGGTGGGGAGCTGGCTGATGGAGGACCTCAGTTTTCTTCAGGCTGACGTCCAGGCCAAACATTTTGGCAGTTTCCGCAAAGCAGGACGTCAAGCGCTGAAGAGCTGGCTCTGAATGGGCAACTAAAGCGGCATCGTCTGCAAAGAGTAGTTCACGGACAAGTTGCTCTTGTGTCTTGGTGTGAGCTTGCAGGCGCCTCAGATTGAAGAGACTGCCATCCGTGCGGTACCGGATGTCTTTCATGGCTTGGTTCAGCATCATGCTGAAGAAGATTGAAAAGAGGGTTGGTGCGAGAACACAGCCTTGCTTCACGCCATTGTTAATGGAGAAGGGTTCAGAGAGCTCATTGCTGTATTTGACCCGACCTTGTTGGTTTTCGTGCAGTTGGATAATCATGTTGAGGAACTTTGGGGGACATCCGATGCGCTCTAGTATTTGCCAAAGCCCTTTCCTGCTCACGGTGTCGAAGGCTTTGGTGAGGTCAACAAAGGTGATGTAGAGTCCTTTGTTTTGTTCTCTGCACTTTTCTTGGAGCTGTCTGAGGGCAAAGACCATGTCAGTAGTTCCTATGTTTGCGCGAAAGCCGCACTGTGATTCTGGGAGAACATTCTCGGCGACATTAGGTATTATTCTATTTAGTAGAATCCTAGCGAAGATTTTGCCTGCAATGGAGAGCAGCGTGATTCCCCTGTAGTTTGAGCAGTCTGATTTCTCGCCTAACAAGAGTTAGATAAACCTTTCACGGATAGTGAAATTGAAATGGCTATAAAAGATATGCCAAATGGAAAAGCGCCTGGTGGAGATGGTTTTTCTATTGAGTTTTACAAGACTTTTTATGTTGATATATCTTCCTTATTTAAGAATGTAATACAACAAGTTTATGATACTTTTCAATTACCTGAGTCCTGTTCTAATGCTATAATTACAGTTATATCAAAAAAAGATAAAGATCCCTTCCAGGTAGCTTCTTACCGACCTATATCTTTGTTAAATGTAGACTATAAAATAGTGGCTAAAGTTATGGCTAAGTATTTACCAAAGATAATACATCGTGATCAAACAGGTTTTATAAAAAATAGGTATGCTTCGGATAATATTCTATGATTAATTACTTTGATAAATAGATCTAAATCTCAGAAGATTTATCCAATGGTGGTTTCATTGGATGCAGAAAAGGCATTCGATAGAGTAGAATGGAAGTTTTTATTTAAAGTACTTGAAAAATTTTTGTTTGGTCTCTCATTTATTGGTATGATTAGGGCTCTGTATAATGGTCCGAAAGCTAGAGTTGTTACTAATGGTTTGCTTTCAGAATCCTTTAATTTAACAAGATCTACTAGACAAGGATGTCCATTATCACCCACCATGTTTGCTTTTGTTATTGAACCTCTAGCACAATTAATACATCAGAATGATAGTATCAAAGGTATGAGAGTCTTGAATGAAGATTATAAAATAAATTTATTTGCGGATGACGTTTTGCTGTATTTGGTGGATCTGATGTTTATCTGACAGCATTTCAAGATTCCTTAGAGATTTATGGTCAATTATCTGGTTATAAGGTTAATTGGACTAAAAGTGAAATTTTATCAATTAGTAAAGATGATTATTCAATGTTTAGAAATATTATGAATTTGAAGTGGACGAAACAAATTAAATATTTGGGAATTAATGTTAATACTGACTACCAAAATTTATATTCACTTAATTATCTTCCTTTAATGAAGATTAAGGCAGATTTAGTTAAATGGATTTACCTTTGGGTTTATTAGGAAGAATTAATACTATAAAAATGAATATTTTTCCTCGTATACAATATTTATTTCAATCAATTCCTTGTTGTTTACAAAAAAGATTTTTTAAGGATTTATATAAAGTAATTAGGGATTTTTTGTGGAAAGGAAAATTTCCTAGGGTGGCGATGAAATTTGGAGGGTTACGGCTACCTAACTTTCAATTTTATTATGAAGCAGCTCAATTTAGATTTCTTAGCGCATTAATGGCCACACAAGATACGCCTAGTTGGGCACAGATAGAATTGGCAGTTATTTCTGAAAAATTTTTGAATTAATTTTTATTTTGATGGAATAAAAATTTGTTACAAACTTATGATGTACCAATATTGAAACATTTAATGAATTTATGGACAAGTAAATTATATAAAATGGGATTGAAAAATAAGTGGTCGGGAAGATTACCATTATATAATAATCAACTTGTTCCCTTCACAGTATCTAATACTATTTTGAAACAATGGGAGGAGAAAGGATTACATAATTTATCTGACTTTTTTTAGGTCATTTTTGTTCTTTTGTAGAATTGCAAAAGAGATTTGATATAAGTGGTTATTCTATATTTGTGTATTATCAGTTAAGATCTTTTGTAAAACAGGTATGCGGTCGTCAAATGAATTTACTGTCTGAAACTGATTTTGAGAAATATGTGCTCTCATTTCCAAAAAAGGGTTATATATCAGGTTTGTGTCGTATTTTGTTGGAAAGTGAAAGTAAAATAGATTGGGATAAAGATCAAATGAAATGGGGAAAAGATTTAAGTTTAACAATAACTGAAGATTGGTCTGAAATCTGCCGTAATAGTGTTCGAAAATTGATTAATGCTAGGTTGGCGATGATTAATTATAGTTTTATACATCAATTATATTTAACACCCGAAAAATTTAAAAAATTTGGTTTTAGTAAGTCAGATCTTTGTATTCGTTGTGATCAGGTTTCTGGTACTTTTTTTTACATGCTGTTTGGTTGTGTGATCGGTTACAACAATTTTGGAAAGGTATTCAATCTGTATTTAATAATCTATATAATCTTCATATTGTATTAGACCCTGATATATTTTTTATTAGGGAATATGCAACCGTTGATTGATTTAGAATTAGATAATTACCAGATCTCTTTTATTTACTTAGCGCTGGCAGTGGCCAAGAAATGTATAGCGATTACTTGGAAGAATAGAAATGTATTGTCTTTAGATAGGTGGTATTCAGAGATGAAGTTTTGTTTGGTTATGGAAAGAATATCTTTTTCTATACAAGACAAGATGTCTTTTTATGAGTTAAAGTGGATCCCATTTATTGATTATATACAATTTAAATAAGTTTGAATTAATCATTTTTTTTTCTTTGGAGAGGAGCGTGTGACACGGATTCACCCTTTGTCGCCACCACGGGAGTGTGTGACGGGTCGCGACTTCGCTCTGTGGCTCACCCCGTGAGTGTGTTACGGGGATGGGGTTTCGCTCTTGTCCCCACTCCTAGAGTGTGTGACAGAACAGAATTTAATGCAGACAAGTGAGAGATGTTGCATTTTGGAAAGACAAATCAAGGTCAGACATACATGGTGAACAATCAGGCATTGAGGAGTTTGGTAGAGCAGTAAATCCTAGTAAATCTTCAGGGGATAAAGTCCCAACCCTGTTGAACCTTTACCTGTAACTCAGTCCCTGATGTCCAGGCAATATTCCAGTAAATCTTCTCTACCCTCTTTCTATCTGCTTGGTCATTCGGTGACCAAAACTGTACCTCATGGTCCAGTTTTGGCCCCACCGATGTCTTGTACAACTTTACCAGAACATCCTGGACTCAGTGCTCTGATTTATGAAGGTCAATGTGCCAAAAACTCTCTCCACTGCCCTGTCCCCCAGCGATGCCACTTTCAGGGAACGTCTCTGCGTTTCCCAGATCCCTCTGTTACACCGTCCTCCTCAGGGCCCAACCGTCCACCATGGACATCCAGCCTCACTAGGTGGATTCAAGTGGAGCAGTGGTGAATGTGAGCGCGATCCTGGACCTGTCCCAAGAACATGGATGGGAGATAAATGGTGGGGTGGGGGGCGAGCTGTTGATCCTGCCCTGTCACTGGCCGCCTGCTTCCATCTCCTCTCATCCTTCAACGCTCCAAACAGAAAAGTCCCCACCCTTGCCTTGTAAGCCTTGCTTCCCAATCTGGGCTACATCCTGGTGAGTCTCCTCTGCACCCTCTACATGGCTGTCCCATCCTTTCTGTAACAAGACTGCCAGAATCGAACATGATGCTCCAAGCGGGGTCTCACCAGTTGCAACATGACCCCCCCTCTCAACTTTCAAACTTGATCCCCCAATGAATGGAGCCCAGCATCCCGTGGGCCACCTGAACTCCCCTATTGACCTGCACGGTGACCTTGAGGGATGTACGGATTTGTAATGCTCTTTCTGTGCATCGACACCATTAAGAATACAACCATAAACCTTGGAATGAGCCATCTGGTTTGTTCTTCCAAAATGTATCATCTCACTGATCCAGATTGAAGTCCTTCTGCCATATTTCCACCCCAATCCCATTGTACTCCATCCACAACCCCTCTCCCCGTCCTGTATCCCACTGTAATCTTCTACTGTCCACAAACCCTCTCCCCACTCCCTGTCTTGTCCTTCTTCTTTCTTTGGTTTGGCTTCGCGGACAAAGATTTATGGAGGGGGTAAATGTCCACGTCAGCTGCAGGCTCGTTTGTGGCTGACAAGTCCAATGCAGGACAGGCAGACACGGTTGCAGCAGTTGCAGGGGAAAATTGGTTGGTTGGGGTTGGGTGTTGGGTTTGTCCACTGTCTTGTCCATGACCCGTTGTAATGTACAACCTTCTGCACCGTCCACAATCCCTCTCCCCACTCCATGTCCTTTCCGTATCCCGTTGTAATCTACAACCTTCTGCACTGTCCACAACCCCTCTCCCCATCCTGTCCGTATCCCATTGCGACCTACAACCTTCTACACCATCCACCTCTCCCCACTCCCCATCCTGTCTGTATCCTGTTGTAACCTTCTACACCTCTCCCCACTCTCCATTTTGTCCGTTTGCCATTGTAACCTTCTACACCATCCACACCTTTCCCAATTCTCATTCCCCAGGCTGACCAATGCTTTGTCGAATCTCCTCTGCACCCTCTCTTTAACTGCCACATCCCTCCCGTCGTGGGGCAGCCAGAATTGTACACAGTCCCCTAAGTCCAGCCAACGCCTTGTCGAGTCTCCTCTGTACCCTCTCCATAGCTGCCACATCCTTCCTGTCATGAGACGTCTGGAAACTAACACAACTGCGGTCTCACCAGAGATTGGTAGAGTTGCCACAAGACCTATCAACTGCTGAATTAAATTTGTCCGACCTCTCGCTGCCTCTCGTAATCTTGCCAACTTCTATCAAGGCTCCTCTTATCCTTCCCTGCGAACCTCAGCTCATGAGCCTTGTCAGCGGTGGCACAGAGGGGCCCGAGCAGCAACGGAGCAGGGGAAGGTGGGATGACTCAGTGAAGGTGGGGGGGTGGGGAGGAGAGCAGGTCAGCAGGCACTGGAGAACTTCACGCCAATCCCGCTAGGCTGGAGAGCGTCCAGATGGGAAAATCAGGTGGAGTTCCCACCCGCACCTCAGAATTTGCAGGTGGACCCAGTGGGATTCAGGGGGAGGGCCGTGGATGTTTCATGAGGATCCGGACTAGGACACCTCATCTTGGGAACTGTCACTCAGTGGAGCAAAAGCTGACCGACATTGACTCCATCCATCCGCTTTGTCATTTTCAATATCAAATCTCCAGGGAACAAGTTGAACCTTTCCCTGCAACTAAGTCCCTGATGTCTGGGCCACATCCCAGTGAATCTTCAGGGGATAAAGTCCCGAACCTGTTGAACCTTTCCCTGTAACTCAGTCCCTGACGTCCGGGCAACATCGCAGTAAATCTTCAGGGGATAAAGCCCCGAACCTGTTGAACCTTTCCCTGTAATTCAGTCATTGACATCCAGGCAACATCCCAGTAAATCTTCAGGGGATAAAGTCCTGAACCTGTTGAACCTTTCGCTGTTACTCATTGAATATGAAATAAGGCACAGTACAGGCTGTTCGGCCCTCAATGATGTGCTCACCCCTGCCTACATCATAAACCTCTTTCATCCATGTGTCTGCGAGTCTCTTAAACACCCCCCAATGTTCCAGCCTCCAGCACCATCCACGGCAATGCATTCCACACCCCCCACGACGTTTCTGTCTTAACAAAACACCATCTCCCCTCAAGTCCCCTCCCTGTGCCTGATGTTCACAGTTCTCGCCCTGGGAAGCAGTCGCTAGCCGTCAACTGTGCCAACCTTGCTTCATGACCTAATCTCCAGCCCAGGTGAGTCTCGTTTGAAGCCTCTCCGTAGTCGACACGTCCTTCCTGTCGTGGGGCGACCGGAACTGGGCACAGTCCCTGCAGTCCAGGCTATATCCCGGTGAGTCTCCTCTGCGCCCTCTCTGTAGCCGCCAGGTCCCTCCCGGCACAGGATGGTCAAAACTGGGAGCAGTCCCCATAGTTTGGCCCACATCCCAGTGAGAGTCCTCTGCGTCCTCTCCGTAGCCTCCACGTCCCTCCCAGGGAAGGTCCTTGACACTCAGGTTGAGGGACTGGTGTGCTGGAGCCGGGCTGCACCTGGCCACGACCTCACAAACCTCTCCCCACTGCCAACCCGCACTTGCAGTGCAACAGGAAACCCTCAAACAGTCTTGGCACAGGTGTGCAGGACAGATGTCCTGGGAAGTTCAGGAGGGACCGAGCTCGGAGAGCTGTGGGGGGGTGGGGGGGGGGGGGCGGTGGGGGGAGGTGATGTGCTCTCTGACAGGTCAAGGGATTCCGATCCTCACTTGGAGAGTGGGGGGAGACAGGCGCAGATATCCCCCTGAGTAAGTGGGGGGACAACAGACCCCAGTTAGAGTACAGATATCACCCTGAGAGAGGAGGATGGAGAGAAACTAGAGAATGTATAATATCTGCCTGAGAGAGAACAGGGAGGGGTTTAACAGAGACAAGTAGGGGTGTAGGGGATTGGCAGGGATTACAGAGACAGGGAGGGGTGTAGGGGGCCGGTGGGGATTATAGAGACAGGGAGAGGTGTAGAGGACCGGTGGGGGTTGCAGAGATGGGGAAGTATGTCGGGAACCGGAAGGGGTTACAGAGACAGGCAGCAGTGTCAGGGACCGAAGGGGGTTAGAGACAGGGAGGGGTGTCGGGGACTGGAGGGGGTTACAGAGACGGGGTGGGGTGTCGGGGACCGCAGAGAGTTACAGAGACAGGGAGGGGTGTCAGGGACCAGAAGCAGTTACAGAAACAGGATGGGGTGTAGAGGACCGAAGGGGGTTACAGAGACAGGGAGGATTGGAGACAAGATGGAGAACATCTTCCCTGTAACATCTTCCGTCCCACGTTCCCCGCTGAGACTCTGAATTCCGTTTCCATTGGTGACTTCTCCCTGCGCTTCACAATGCCCCCGCAATCCCCCCCCCTCACTCCCCACCCCCCGACAGATTTTCCTCGTCCAATTTCACTCCCTTACACGGTATGTACAAAAACATTTTTAATTCCTCCCTCCTGAGGGGTTGAGGGTCAGGGAGTGGGTAAAAATCAGACCCCGGATGGTGGGATCAGGACAAACATGGCTGGGAGGGGTATCCCCTGGACGACATCGCCTCCCTCTTCCCCCGAATCTACTGCATCCCCTCCCTACTGTCCGACCAGGAGAGGGGGTGGCTGGAAGAGAGATGGTCAGGGCTGGGGTTTGTGGGGAAACGTCAAAGAAGCCAAGGAACCGCCGGCGGGATGGGGGTAGGGGGAGAGGGTCATTCACATCGGATGTGGCTTCCATATCTCGAAGGAAGGGAAAGGGAGGGAGCGGGGGAGGGAGAGACGGTGGGGAGAGAGGGGGCGAAGGGGGCAGAGGGGGCAGAGGGGGGCGAAGGGGGCAGAGGGGGCGAAGGGGGCAGAGGGGGCAGAGGGGGCGAAGGGGGCAGAGGGGGCGAAGGGGGCAGAGGGGGCGAAGGGGGCAGAGGGGGCAGAGGGGGCGAAGGGGGCAGAGGGGGCGAGGGGGCAGAGGGGGGGAAGGGGGGCAGAGGGGGCGAAGGGGGCAGAGGGGGCGAAGGGGGCAGAGGGGGCGAAGGGGGCAGAGGGGGCGAAGGGGGCAGAGGGGGCGAAGGGGGCAGAGGGGGCGAAGGGGGCAGAGGGGGCGAAGGGGGCGAGGGCGGAGGGGGCGGAGGGGCGAGGGGGCGGAGGGGGCGGAGGGGGCGGAGGGGGCGGAGGGGGCGGAGGGGGCGGAGGGGGCGGAGGGGGCGGAGGGCGGAGGGGCGGAGGGGGGCGGAGGGGGCGGAGGGGGCGGAGGGGGCGGATGGGGGCGGAGGGGGGCGGAGGGGGCGGAGGGGGCGGAGGGGGCGGAGGGGGCGGAGGGGGCGGAGGGGGCGGAGGGGGCGAAGGGGGGCGAAGGGGGCGAAGGGGGCGAAGGGGGCGAAGGGGGGCGAAGGGGGCGAAGGGGGCAGAGGGGGGCGAAGGGGACAGAGGGGGCGAAGGGGGCAGAGGGGGCGAAGGGGGCAGAGGGGGCGAAGGGGGCAGAGGGGGCGAAGGGGGCAGAGGGGGCGAAGGGGGCAGAGGGGGGCGAAGGGGGCAGAGGGGGCGAAGGGGGCAGAGGGGGCGAAGGGGGCAGAGGGGGCGAAGGGGGCAGAGGGGGCGAAGGGGGCAGAGGGGGCGAAGGGGGCAGAGGGGGCGAAGGGGGCAGAGGGGGGCGAAGGGGGCAGAGGGGGCGAAGGGGGCAGAGGGGGCGAAGGGGGCAGAGGGGGCGAAGGGGGCAGAGGGGGCGAAGGGGGCAGAGGGGGGCGAAGGGGGCAGAGGGGGCGAAGGGGGCAGAGGGGGCGAAGGGGGCAGAGGGGGGCGAAGGGGGGCGAAGGGGGCGAAGGGGGCGAAGGGGGCGAAGGGGGCGAAGGGGGCGAAGGGGGCAGAGGGGGCAGAGGGGGCGAAGGGGGCAGAGGGGGCAGAGGGGACGAAGGGGGCAGAGGGGACGAAGGGGGCAGAGGGGGCGAAGGGGGCAGAGGGGGCGAAGGGGGCAGAGGGGGCAGAGGGGGCAGAGGGGGCAGAGGGGGCGAAGGGGGCAGAGGGGGCGAAGGGGGCAGAGGGGGCAGAGGGGGCGAAGGGGGGCAGAGGGGGCAGAGGGGGCGAAGGGGGGCAGAGGGGGGCGAAGGGGGCAGAGGGGGCAGAGGGGGCGAAGGGGGCAGAGGGGGCGAGGGGGCAGAGGGGGCGAGGGGGCAGAGGGGGCGAGGGGGCAGAGGGGGCAGAGGGGGCAGAGGGGGCGAAGGGGGCGAAGGGGGGCAGAGGGGGCAGAGGGGGCGAAGGGGGCAGAGGGGGCGAAGGGGGGCAGAGGGGGGCAGAGGGGGCAGAGGGGGCGAAGGGGGCAGAGGGGGGCGAAGGGGGCAGAGGGGGCGAAGGGGGGCAGAGGGGGCGAGGGGGGGCGAGGGGGCAGAGGGGGCGAGGGGGCAGAGGGGGCGAGGGGGCAGAGGGGGCGAAGGGGGCGAAGGGGGCGAAGGGGGCAGAGGGGGCAGAGGGGGCGAAGGGGGCAGAGGGGGGCGAAGGGGGCAGAGGGGGCGAAGGGGGCAGAGGGGGCGAAGGGGGCAGAGGGGGGCGAAGGGGGCAGAGGGGGCGAAGGGGGCAGAGGGAGGGCGAAGGGGGCAGAGGGGGCGAAGGGGGCAGAGGGGGCGAAGGGGGCAGAGGGGGGCGAAGGGGGGCAGAGGGGGCGAAGGGGGGCAGAGGGGGCGAAGGGGGGCAGAGGGGGCGAAGGGGGCAGAGGGGGCGAAGGGGGGCAGAGGGGGGCGAAGGGGGCAGAGGGGGGCGAAGGGGGCAGAGGGGGCGAAGGGGGCAGAGGGGGGCGAAGGGGGCAGAGGGGGCAGAGGGGGCGAAGGGGGCAGAGGGGGGCGAAGGGGGCAGAGGGGGCGAAGGGGGCAGAGGGGGCAGAGGGGGCGAAGGGGGAGGGGCAGAGGGGGCAGAGGGGGCGAAGGGGGCAGAGGGGGCGAAGGGGGCAGAGGGGGCGAAGGGGGGCAGAGGGGGCGAAGGGGGCAGAGGGGGCGAAGGGGGCAGAGGGGGCGAAGGGGGCAGAGGGGGCGAAGGGGGCAGAGGGGGCGAAGGGGGCAGAGGGGGCGAAGGGGGGCAGAGGGGGCGAAGGGGGCAGAGGGGGCGAAGGGGGCAGAGGGGGCGAAGGGGGCAGAGGGGCGAAGGGGGCAGAGGGGGCGAAGGGGGCAGAGGGGGCGAAGGGGGCAGAGGGGGCGAAGGGGGCAGAGGGGGCGAAGGGGGCAGAGGGGGCGAAGGGGGCAGAGGGGGCGAAGGGGGCAGAGGGGGCGAAGGGGGCAGAGGGGGCGAAGGGGGGCAGAGGGGGCGAAGGGGGCAGAGGGGGCGAAGGGGGCAGAGGGGGCGAAGGGGGCAGAGGGGGCGAAGGGGGGCAGAGGGGGGCGAAGGGGGCAGAGGGGGCGAAGGGGGCAGAGGGGGCGAAGGGGGCAGAGGGGGCGAAGGGGGCAGAGGGGGCGAAGGGGGGCAGAGGGGGCGAAGGGGGCAGAGGGGGCGAAGGGGGCAGAGGGGGCGAAGGGGGCAGAGGGGGCGAAGGGGGCAGAGGGGGCGAAGGGGGCAGAGGGGGCGAAGGGGGCAGAGGGGGCGAAGGGGGCAGAGGGGGGCGAAGGGGGGCAGAGGGGGCGAAGGGGGCAGAGGGGGGCGAAGGGGGCAGAGGGGGGCGAAGGGGGCAGAGGGGGGCGAAGGGGGCAGAGAGGGGGCAGAGGGGGCGAAGGGGGCAGAGGGGGCGAAGGGGGCAGAGGGGGCAGAAGGGGGCAGAAGGGGGCAGAGGGGGCGAAGGGGGCAGAGGGGGCGAAGGGGCAGAGGGGGCGAAGGGGGCAGAGGGGGCGAAGGGGGCAGAGGGGGCGAAGGGGGCAGAGGGGGGCGAAGGGGGCAGAAGGGGGCGAAGGGGGCGAAGGGGGCAGAGGGGCGAAGGGGCAGAGGGGGCGAAGGGGGCAGAGGGGGCGAAGGGGGCAGAGGGGGCGAAGGGGCAGAGGGGGCGAAGGGGGCAGAGGGGGCGAAGGGGGCAGAGGGGGCGAAGGGGGCAGAGGGGGGCGAAGGGGCAGAGGGGGCGAAGGGGGCAGAGGGGGCGAAGGGGGCAGAGGGGGCGAAGGGGCAGAGGGGGGCGAAGGGGGCAGAGGGGGCGAAGGGGGCAGAGGGGGCGAAGGGGGCAGAGGGGGCGAAGGGGGCAGAGGGGGCGAAGGGGGCAGAGGGGGCGAAGGGGGCAGAGGGGGCGAAGGGGGCAGAGGGGGCGAAGGGGGCAGAGGGGGCGAAGGGGGCAGAGGGGGCGAAGGGGGCAGAGGGGGCGAAGGGGGCAGAGGGGGCGAAGGGGGCAGAGGGGGCGAAGGGGGCAGAGGGGGCGAAGGGGGCAGAGGGGGCGAAGGGGGGCAGAGGGGGCGAGGGGGCGAAGGGGGGCAGAGGGGGCGAAGGGGGCGAAGGGCAGAGGGGGCGAAGGGGCAGAGGGGGCGAAGGGGGCAGAGGGGGCGAAGGGGGCAGAGGGGGCGAAGGGGGCAGAGGGGGCGAAGGGGGCAGAGGGGGCGAAGGGGGCAGAGGGGGCGAAGGGGGCAGAGGGGGCGAAGGGGGCAGAGGGGGCGAAGGGGGCAGAGGGGGCGAAGGGGGCAGAGGGGGCGAAGGGGGCAGAGGGGGGCGAAGGGGGCAGAGGGGGCGAAGGGGCAGAGGGGGCGAAGGGGGCAGAGGGGGCGAAGGGGGCAGAGGGGGGCGAAGGGGGCAGAGGGGGCGAAGGGGGGCAGAGGGGGCGAAGGGGGCAGAGGGGGCGAAGGGGGCAGAGGGGGGCGAAGGGGGCAGAGGGGGCGAAGGGGGCAGAGGGGGCGAAGGGGGCAGAGGGGGCGAAGGGGGCAGAGGGGGCGAAGGGGGCAGAGGGGGCGAAGGGGCAGAGGGGGCGAAGGGGGCAGAGGGGGCGAAGGGGGCAGAGGGGGGCGAAGGGGGCAGAGGGGGCGAAGGGGGCAGAGGGGGCGAAGGGGGCAGAGGGGGCGAAGGGGGCAGAGGGGGCGAAGGGGGCAGAGGGGGCGAAGGGGGCAGAGGGGGCGAAGGGGGCAGAGGGGGGCGAAGGGGCAGAGGGGGGCGAAGGGGGCAGAGGGGGCGAAGGGGGCAGAGGGGGCGAAGGGGGCAGAGGGGGCGAAGGGGGCAGAGGGGGCGAAGGGGGCAGAGGGGGCGAAGGGGGCAGAGGGGGCGAAGGGGGCAGAGGGGGCGAAGGGGGCAGAGGGGGCGAAGGGGGCAGAGGGGGCGAAGGGGGCAGAGGGGGGCGAAGGGGGCAGAGGGGGCGAAGGGGCAGAGGGGGCGAAGGGGGCAGAGGGGCGAAGGGGGCAGAGGGGGCGAAGGGGGCAGAGGGGGCGAAGGGGGCAGAGGGGGCGAAGGGGGCAGAGGGGGCGAAGGGGGCAGAGGGGGCGAAGGGGGCAGAGGGGGCGAAGGGGGCAGAGGGGGCGAAGGGGGCAGAGGGAGGGGCGAAGGGGGCAGAGGGGGCGAAGGGGGCAGAGGGGGCGAAGGGGGCAGAGGGGGCGAAGGGGGCAGAGGGGGGCGAAGGGGGCAGAGGGGGCGAAGGGGGCAGAGGGGGCGAAGGGGGCAGAGGGGCGAAGGGGGCAGAGGGGGCGAAGGGGGCAGAGGGGGCGAAGGGGGCAGAGGGGGCGAAGGGGGCAGAGGGGGCGAAGGGGGCAGAGGGGGCGAAGGGGGCAGAGGGGGGCGAAGGGGGCAGAGGGGGCGAAGGGGGCAGAGGGGGCGAAGGGGGCAGAGGGGGCGAAGGGGGCAGAGGGGGCGAAGGGGGCAGAGGGGGCGAAGGGGGCAGAGGGGGCGAAGGGGGCAGAGGGGGCGAAGGGGGCAGAGGGGGCGAAGGGGGCAGAGGGGGCGAAGGGGGCAGAGGGGGGCGAAGGGGGCAGAGGGGGCGAAGGGGGCAGAGGGGGCGAAGGGGGCAGAGGGGGCGAAGGGGGCAGAGGGGGCAGAGGGGGCGAAGGGGGCAGAGGGGGCGAAGGGGCAGAGGGGGCGAAGGGGGGCAGAGGGGGCGAAGGGGGCAGAGGGGGCGAAGGGGGCAGAGGGGGCGAAGGGGGCAGAGGGGGCGAAGGGGGCAGAGGGGGCGAAGGGGGCAGAGGGGGCGAAGGGGGCAGAGGGGGCGAAGGGGGGCAGAGGGGGCGAAGGGCAGGCAGAGGGGCGAAGGGGGCAGAGGGGGCGAAGGGGGCAGAGGGGGCGAAGGGGGCAGAGGGGGCGAAGGGGGCAGAGGGGGCGAAGGGGGCAGAGGGGGCGAAGGGGGCAGAGGGGGCGAAGGGGCAGAGGGGGCGAAGGGGGCAGAGGGGGCGAAGGGGGCAGAGGGGGCGAAGGGGGCAGAGGGGGCGAAGGGGGCAGAGGGGGCGAAGGGGGCAGAGGGGGCGAAGGGGGCAGAGGGGGCGAAGGGGGCAGAGGGGCGAAGGGGCAGAGGGGGCGAAGGGGGCAGAGGGGGCGAAGGGGGCAGAGGGGGCGAAGGGGGCAGAGGGGGCGAAGGGGGCAGAGGGGGCGAAGGGGCAGAGGGGGCGAAGGGGGCAGAGGGGGCGAAGGGGGCAGAGGGGGCGAAGGGGGCAGAGGGGGGCGAAGGGGGCAGAGGGGGCGAAGGGGGCAGAGGGGGGCGAAGGGGGCAGAGGGGGCGAAGGGGGGCAGAGGGGGCGAAGGGGGCAGAGGGGGCGAAGGGGGCAGAGGGGGCGAAGGGGGCAGAGGGGGCGAAGGGGGCAGAGGGGGCGAAGGGGGCAGAGGGGGCGAAGGGGGGCAGAGGGGGCGAAGGGGGCAGAGGGGGCGAAGGGGGCAGAGGGGGCGAAGGGGGCAGAGGGGCGAAGGGGGCAGAGGGGGCGAAGGGGGCAGAGGGGGCGAAGGGGGCAGAGGGGGCGAAGGGGGCAGAGGGGGCGAAGGGGGCAGAGGGGCGAAGGGGCAGAGGGGGCGAAGGGGGCAGAGGGGGCGAAGGGGGCAGAGGGGGCGAAGGGGGCAGAGGGGGCGAAGGGGCAGAGGGGGCGAAGGGGGCAGAGGGGGCGAAGGGGGCAGAGGGGGCGAAGGGGGCAGAGGGGGCGAAGGGGGCAGAGGGGGCGAAGGGGGCAGAGGGGGCGAAGGGGGCAGAGGGGGCGAAGGGGGCAGAGGGGGCGAAGGGGGCAGAGGGGGGCGAAGGGGGCAGAGGGGGGCGAAGGGGGCAGAGGGGGCGAAGGGGGCAGAGGGGGCGAAGGGGGCAGAGGGGGCGAAGGGGGCAGAGGGGGCGAAGGGGGCAGAGGGGGCGAAGGGGGCAGAGGGGGCGAAGGGGGCAGAGGGGCGAAGGGGGCAGAGGGGGCGAAGGGGGCAGAGGGGGCGAAGGGGGCAGAGGGGGCGAAGGGGGGCAGAGGGGGCGAAGGGGGCAGAGGGGGCGAAGGGGGCAGAGGGGGCGAAGGGGGCAGAGGGGGCGAAGGGGGCAGAGGGGGCGAAGGGGGCAGAGGGGGCGAAGGGGGCAGAGGGGGGCGAAGGGGGCAGAGGGGGCGAAGGGGGCAGAGGGGGGCGAAGGGGCAGAGGGGGCGAAGGGGGCAGAGGGGGCGAAGGGGGCAGAGGGGGCGAAGGGGGCAGAGGGGGCGAAGGGGGCAGAGGGGGCGAAGGGGGCAGAGGGGGCGAAGGGGGCAGAGGGGGCGAAGGGGGCAGAGGGGGCGAAGGGGGCAGAGGGGGCGAAGGGGGCAGAGGGGGCGAAGGGGGCAGAGGGGGCGAAGGGGGCAGAGGGGGGCGAAGGGGGCAGAGGGGGCGAAGGGGGCAGAGGGGGCGAAGGGGGCAGAGGGGGCGAAGGGGGCAGAGGGGGCGAAGGGGGCAGAGGGGGCGAAGGGGGCAGAGGGGGCGAAGGGGGCAGAGGGGGCGAAGGGGGCAGAGGGGGCGAAGGGGGCAGAGGGGGCGAAGGGGGCAGAGGGGGCGAAGGGGGCAGAGGGGGCGAAGGGGGCAGAGGGGGCGAAGGGGGCAGAGGGGGCGAAGGGGGCAGAGGGGGCGAAGGGGGCAGAGGGGGCGAAGGGGGCAGAGGGGGCGAAGGGGGCAGAGGGGCGAAGGGGGCAGAGGGGCGAAGGGGGCAGAGGGGGCGAAGGGGGGCAGAGGGGCGAGGGCGAAGGGGGGCAGAAGGGGCAGAGGGGCGAAGGGGGCAGAGGGGGCGAAGGGGCAGAGGGGGCGAAGGGGGCAGAGGGGGCGAAGGGGGCAGAGGGGGCGAAGGGGGCAGAGGGGGCGAAGGGGGCAGAGGGGGCGAAGGGGGCAGAGGGGGCGAGGGGAGAAGGGGGCAGAGGGGGAGAAGGGGGCAGAGGGGGAGAAGGGGGCAGAGGGGGAGAAGGGGGCAGAGGGGGAGAAGGGGGCAGAGGGGGAGAGGGGGCAGAGGGGGAGAAGGGGCAGAGGGGAGAAGGGGGCAGAGGGGAGAAGGGGGGCAGAGGGGGAGAAGGGGGCAGAGGGGGAGAAGGGGGCAGAGGGGGAGAAGGGGGCAGAGGGGAGAAGGGGGCAGAGGGGGAGAAGGGGGCAGAGGGGGAGAAGGGGGCAGAGGGGGAGAAGGGGGCAGAGGGGGAGAAGGGGGCAGAGGGGGAGAAGGGGGCAGAGGGGGAGAAGGGGGCAGAGGGGGAGAAGGGGGCAGAGGGGGAGAAGGGGCAGAGGGGGAGAAGGGGGCAGAGGGGGAGAAGGGGGCAGAGGGGGAGAAGGGGGCAGAGGGGGAGAAGGGGGCAGAGGGGGAGAAGGGGGCAGAGGGGAGAAGGGGGCAGAGGGGGAGAAGGGGGCAGAGGGGGAGAAGGGGCAGAGGGGGAGAAGGGGGCAGAGGGGGAGAAGGGGGCAGAGGGGGAGAAGGGGGCAGAGGGGGAGAAGGGGGCAGAGGGGGAGAAGGGGGCAGAGGGGGAGAAGGGGGCAGAGGGGGAGAAGGGGGCAGAGGGGGAGAAGGGGGCAGAGGGGGGAGAAGGGGGCAGAGGGGGAGAAGGGGGCAGAGGGGGAGAAGGGGGCAGAGGGGGAGAAGGGGGCAGAGGGGGAGAAGGGGGCAGAGGGGGAGAAGGGGGCAGAGGGGGAGAAGGGGGCAGAGGGGGAGAAGGGGGCAGAGGGGGAGAAGGGGGCAGAGGGGGAGAAGGGGGCAGAGGGGGAGAAGGGGGCAGAGGGGGAGAAGGGGGCAGAGGGGGAGAAGGGGGCAGAGGGGGAGAAGGGGGCAGAGGGGGAGAAGGGGGCAGAGGGGGAGAAGGGGGCAGAGGGGGAGAAGGGGGCAGAGGGGGAGAAGGGGGCAGAGGGGGAGAAGGGGGCAGAGGGGGAGAAGGGGGCAGAGGGGGAGAAGGGGGCAGAGGGGGAGAAGGGGGCAGAGGGGGAGAAGGGGGCAGAGGGGGAGAAGGGGGCAGAGGGGGAGAAGGGGGCAGAGGGGAGAAGGGGGCAGAGGGGGAGAAGGGGGCAGAGGGGGAGAAGGGGGCAGAGGGGGAGAAGGGGCAGAGGGGGAGAAGGGGGCAGAGGGGGAGAAGGGGGCAGAGGGGGAGAAGGGGGCAGAGGGGGAGAAGGGGGCAGAGGGGGAGAAGGGGGCAGAGGGGGAGAAGGGGGCAGAGGGGGAGAAGGGGGCAGAGGGGGAGAAGGGGGCAGAGGGGGAGAAGGGGGCAGAGGGGGAGAAGGGGGCAGAGGGGGAGAAGGGGGCAGAGGGGGAGAAGGGGGCAGAGGGGAGAAGGGGGCAGAGGGGGAGAAGGGGGCAGAGGGGGGAGAAGGGGGCAGAGGGGGAGAAGGGGGCAGAGGGGGAGAAGGGGGCAGAGGGGGAGAAGGGGCAGAGGGGGAGAAGGGGGGCAGAGGGGGAGAAGGGGGCAGAGGGGGAGAAGGGGGCAGAGGGGGAGAAGGGGGCAGAGGGGGAGAAGGGGGCAGAGGGGGAGAAGGGGGCAGAGGGGGAGAAGGGGGCAGAGGGGGAGAAGGGGGCAGAGGGGGAGAAGGGGGCAGAGGGGGAGAAGAGATGGAGGGAGTGGGGGAGAGTGAGAGGGAGGGAGGGAGGGAGGGAGGGAGAGAGAAAATAAATTGGATACTCATTATCCGGGTTCAAGCCTCTCCCCCACCCCTCCACTCACCTGCGTCATCATGGCTGAGGGGAGGTTACGGCGGTGGGGAGGGGTGTTAGGGGACTAGAGGGGGTTACAGAGACGGGGAGGGGTATCGGGGACCGGAGGGGGTTACAGAGAGGGTGAGGGGTGCCTGGGATCGGAGGGGGTTACAGAGACAGGGAGGGGTGTCGGGAACCGGAGTGGGTTACAGAGAGGGTGAGGGGTGTCGGGGATCGGAGGGGGCTACAGAGACGGTGAGGGGTTTTGGGATCAGAGATGGTTACGGAGATGGGGAGGGCTGTCGGGGACAGAAGAATATTGCAGAGACAGGGAGGGGTGTCGGGAACCGGAGTGGGGTTACAGAGAGGGTGAGGGGTGTCGGGGATCGGAGGGGGTTACAGAGACGGTGAGGGGTTTTGGGGATCTGAGTTGGTTAAGGAGATGGGGAGGGCTGTCGGGAACAGAAGAATATTGCAGAGACAGGGAGGGGTGTCGGGGATTGTACGGGGGGGGATACAGAGACAGGGAGGGGAGTCGGGGACAGGAGAGTGTTACAGAATCAAGAAGGGGTATTGGGGACTGGAGGGGGTTACAGAGGGTGAGGGGTGTTGGGGATCAGAGGGGGTTTACAGAGACAGAGATGAGTGTTGGGGACCAGAGGGTGTTACAGAGCCGGGGAGGGTGTTGGGGACCAAACGGTATTACAGATACAGGGAGGGATGTCAGGGACCGGAAGGCGTTACAGAGTCGGGGAGGGTGTCGGGAACCAAACGGTATTTACAGATACAGGGAGGGATGTCGGGGACCAGAGGTGGTTACAGAGACAGGGAGGGGTGTCTGGGATCAGAGGGGGTTACAGAGATGGTGAGGAATTTTGGGGATCAGA
>NC_091470.1:139622958-139734430 GCF_036971445.1 Narcine bancroftii | reverse complement strand
TCTCTTCCTCTCAATCCCCCTCACTCTACCTGGATGTTGTCATAATCACATTCGGTGACTTCTCAATGTCGATATGTGCGAACTCAAGCTTTATCTTGTATCCAGGTTGGACCTCGATCTTCCAGCTGAGGGTCACCTCGTCTGGGTATCCCCGAGGGTATCCAGGAGACTCAAAGTGGCCATGAAGATCTTGCAGGACAATTTCCCCCAAAATCGGAGGAGTCAGGAAGTGAGCGAGGATTATCCTGGGGAGGAGGAGGGAAGAGAGAGAGAGGGGGGAGAGTGAGAGGGGGAAATAGAGTGGGGAGAGACAGGGGATTGAAATGGGGTGAGAGGAGAGAGAGGGGAAAGGGGGGAGATGGCAGGAGAGGGGGGGCGGGGGGTATCAACTACGTTTGATTCCAGTGGGGAGTGTCGTAGAACAGAGACCTCGGGATACAGGGATCAACCCGGTGATCGATTGGGAACAAAGAGACCTCAGGGTACAGGGATTGACCCGGTGAACGGAGAGACCTCAGGGGGGTGGGGACCGACACGATGAACGATGGGGAACGAAGAGACCTCAGGGTACAGGGATTGACCCGGTGAACGGTGGGGAACGGAGAGACCTCAGGGTACGGGGACCAACTCGGTGAACGGTGGGGAATGCAGATACCTCAGGGTACGGGGACCAACACAGCGAATGGTGGGGAAAACAGAGGCCTTGGGGTATGGGGACCGACACAGTGGGGAACGGATAGACCTTGGGGGATGGGGACCAACACAGTGAACAGGGCAGAAAAGAGAGACCTCAGGGTACAGGGACCAACACAGTGAACGGTGGGGAACGGAAGAGACCTTGGGGGACGGGACTGACATGGTGAATGGTGGGGAGGGTTGTGGAACAGAGTTCCCTCCCCCTCTCTGTCCCACATATCTCTCCCCCTGTCCCACTGGTATTCACCACATTTCCATCCCTCGGTGGAGTCCCATGACGTGTCCAGTAATCCCACAGTGGCCTGACCTGTGTGGTTCGCAGCACCACTGGGATCCAATCTCTCCTCCCTCCCACCTCTCCGTCTCAGTACCTGGCCACTGCTCTATAAAATTCCCACCACCCCACCCCTCACCCCACTTGGACTCGCAGCAGTTGAACCAGGAGGCGAAGGGGAGAGATGTTTGTCCTCTGGAGTTTACTTTGGCAGAGGGAGAAATCGAATCTGAGTGTCTGCAGGGGTTATGATACTGTGTTGGTCAGCACAGGGCTCGGTGTGGGGAGAGTGAGGGGGAGGGAAGAGAGAAGGATGGGGAAGAGAGAGGGGGAGGAGTGGGTGAGAGAGGCGGAGAGATGGAAGGAGGGGAGAATGGGATGGGAGATAGAGGGGGAGAGGGGTGGAAGATAGAGGGGAGAGGAGTGGGAGATAGAGGGGGGAGAGGTGGAGAGACTCAGGGTATGGGGATCGACACCATGAATGGTGGGGAACAGAGAGACCTTGGGGTACAGGGACGGACGCTGTGAATGGTGGGGAATGGAGAGATCTCGGGGTACGGGGACCAATATGGTGACCTCATGGGACTGGGACCGACACAGTGAATGGTGGGGAACAGAGAGACCTCGGGGTTTGGGGACCAACGCGGTGAATGGTGGCGTACAGGGACAGACACGGTGAATGGTGGGGATCGAAGAGACCTCAGGGTTTGGAGACCAACACGGTGAATGGTGGGGAACAGGGAGATCTCAGGGTACGGGGACAAAAACAGTGAGCAGTGGGGGATGGAGCGACCTCAGGGGTACAGGGACCGACACGGTGAACAGTGGGGAATGGAGAGACCTCGGGGTTTGGGGACCAACACGGTGAATGGTGGGGGACAGGGAGATCTTGAGGTACGGGGTCTGAAACAGTGAACAGTGGGGGACGTTGCAACCTCGGGGTACAGGGACTGACATGGTGAATGGTGAGATCTTGGAGGTCGGGTAGGTCGGGGACGACACGGTGAACAGTGGGGAACGGAATGACCTTGGGGTTCGGGGACTGACACGATGAGCGGTGGGGGATGGTTTTGGGAATTAAAGGGTTACCTTATGAGAACCGTTTGACAGTACTTGGCCTGAATTAATTGGACTTTGATTCTGAAACTGTCCTCGATTGGCATCTGTTGATGACGAACTTCAAACAGAAAATATTGATAATTCAAAGGTCAGATTTTCCCGTAAAGTTCTCTCGCGTCCTGGTAATCTACGGGACAAAGTCGCACACGAATCAGAGGGGGGTTACAGAGTCAAGGAAGGGTGTCGGGGACCGGAGGATGTTTCAGAGACAGGGAGGGGTTGTCGGGGACCGGAGGGGGTTGCAGATACGGGAGGATGTTAGGGACCGGAGGGGGTTAGAGACGGGGAGGGGTGTTGGGGACCGAGGGGGATACAGATAATGGGAAGGGTGTTGGGGGTCGGAGGGGGTGTTGGGGGTTGGAGGGGTTACAGAGACTGGGAGGGGTGTAGGGAACCAGAGGGGGCTACAGAGACAAGTAGGGGACCAGAGGAGGTTACGGAGACAGGTAGGGTGTAGGGGACCAGAGGGGGTTACAGAGACAGGGAGGGGTGTCGGGGACCGGAGGAAGTTACAGTGACAGGGAGGGGTGTCAGGGAGAGGAGGGGTGGGGGAAGGGAGAGGGGGTTACAGAGACGGGGAGGGTGTAAGGAAACGGAGGGCTTACAGAGACAGGGAGGGATGCAGGGGTCTGGGGAATGAGGCTGTAAAACACTAAAACAGAGAGGATATATAAAAATTGGAAACTTTATTGAATTAGCAACATTATAGTTTATAATCATTTTGGCCAAAATGTTGGCTCATATTTCAGCGAAACATTGATAATAAATTTATATAAATTAATTCAATTCTAGAGTTATGATTTAGGATCTCCCGTCACGCACTCCTGGGGTGGGGATACAGAGAAAAGCCCTGTCCCGTCACACACTGCTGGGGTGGGGACACAGAGCGAAACCCCATCCCGCCACATACGCCCAGGACGGGGACGCAGAGTAAAGGTCTCCTTGACAGGGTGTCACAGGCTGGTGAGGGGATGAGGGTTGGGGGAACGAGGAAAGGGGAGGGTGCGTCAGTGCGGGAGTCCAAAGGCCTCAAGCAGCAGAGGGAGGTTGTGGGTCTCGGCCGCCTGGTAGAGGTCGGTCTGGCCCAGCATGGACAGGGCCATGCGTAGGGTGCTCCAGATGTTGTCGGACATCTGGCCGCGGGAACCCGCTGCTCCCTGGCCTTGTTGTTGCAAGCTTAGAGCCTCCAGGAAGTGTCGATGGCTTCCCTGTGGGAGAGAGGAGGGGAGAGAAAGAGAGGGGGGAGAGGGGGTGGGGGGTGGGGGGAGGGAGTGACCGGGAGAGGTAGTGGAGAAAGGTGGATGGTTAGAAACACAGCTGGATTCCCACAACTCTCCCCAGTCTGCCCTCTTTCCCCTTCTCTCTCTCCCTTTCTCCATCCTCTCCCCCACTTTCCCCCCTCCTCTCTCTCAACTCCCCTCCCTCTCTCTATCCCCCAGTCCCCCCTCTCTCCCACACTCTCCTCTCTCTCCGCACTCTTTCCACCCCTCTCCCCTTACCTATGTGCCCCAAGGTTGATACAGCTGATTCCCAGGTTATATCGGGAACGAATGTATCCGGGGTGAAGTTCCAGGGCGCGACCGTAGGCTTCAACGGCCTCCTCACTACGGGATCCGTTGGCAAGCGTCGCCCCCAGCTTGTTCCACAGCAAGTGGTCCTGCAGGGAGATGGAGAGACTGAGGGGTGAGATGGGGCGGAGGAGAGGAGGGGGGGAGAAGATAGAGGGAGAGAAAGAGAGAGGAGAAGGGAGGAGAGGGGAGAAGGAGAGGGGGGGAGTTGAGGGGGATGGGGGGAGAAAGGGGTAGACAGAGTCCCCTCACCTGTGGACGGGTACTCAGAGCTGTCTGGAAGCAGTCAACAGCTTTGTCGAAGTCCCCGCTCAGGTTGAACAGCACTCCCAGCCCACACTGCAGGTCAGCATCAATGTCATCCGGATGGATGGCCACTGCCTCTAAGTACAAGTCCTTCACCTCTGAGAAAAGGGAGCTATCGGGGGGATGGACACAGAGAGAGTGAGGCGGGGGAGGGGGAGGCGGGGTGGAAGGGAGGCGGGGTGGAAGGGAGGCGGGGTGGAAGGGAGGCGGGGTGGAAGGGAGGCGGGGTGGAAGGGAGGCGGGGTGGAAGGGAGGCGGGGTGGAAGGGAGGCGGGGTGGAAGGGAGGCGGGGTGGAAGGGAGGCGGGGTGGAAGGGAGGCGGGGTGGAAGGGAGGCGGGGTGGAAGGGAGGCGGGGTGGAAGGGAGGCGGGGTGGAAGGGAGGCGGGGTGGAAGGGAGGCGGGGTGGAAGGGAGGCGGGGTGGAAGGGAGGCGGGTGGAAGGGAGGCGGGGTGGAAGGGAGGCGGGGTGGAAGGGAGGCGGGGTGGAAGGGAGGCGGGGTGGAAGGGAGGCGGGGTGGAAGGGAGGCGGGGTGGAAGGGAGGCGGGGTGGAAGGGAGGCGGGGTGGAAGGGAGGCGGGGTGGAAGGGAGGCGGGGTGGAAGGGAGGCGGGGTGGAAGGGAGGCGGGGTGGAAGGGAGGCGGGGTGGAAGGGAGGCGGGGTGGAAGGGAGGCGGGGTGGAAGGGAGGCGGGGTGGAAGGGAGGCGGGTGGAAGGGAGGCGGGGTGGAAGGGAGGCGGGGTGGAAGGGAGGCGGGGAGAAAGAGGGAGTGAGACTGGGAGAAGGCGATGGGTTGAGAGAGAATTGGACAGAATCAAGGGGAAAGAGATACGGGGAGAGGTAGACGGGAGAGGGGGACAAGAGAGGGTGAGAGAGAGATGGAGCAAAGGTGAGAGGGTGAAGGGGAGGTAGACGGGGGTGTGGTACAGGGAGGGACCAACGGGGAGCGGGAGATGGCGAGGGGGAGACAGGGATGGGTAGATTCGCAGGGGGACGGTTATGGGGACGTGGCAGGAGATAAATCCTGCGGACTCACTCTGATAGCAGGGAGCCGAAGCTGGCCCGGCTGAGCGAACCCCTGCCCACGGCCAGTTGCCGATACTTGGGATTCTGCTCGATCCAGGAGCGCAGAGTCTCGCAGGCCTGCTTCTGCAGTGACTCGTTGGTGAAGCTGACAGCCAGCGCCATGCAGGCTGTCAGGTTGTCAGGCTGCAGCTCCAGGCACCTGTGGGGAGGGGAAGGGGGAGAGGGTCATCGCCGACAGCTCTGCCGGACCCGCTTCCCCTCCTCCAGCTGACAGGAGAGTTGACGTGAAGGTTAACCCCTGTAGAACCTCTCCTGCCCCGTCCCATTAACCCTACAACAGACTTCTATTTCCGGGGATAAAGTCCAAACCTGTTGGACCTTTCCCTGTAACTCAGTCCCTGACATCCGGGCAACATCCCAGTAAATCTTCAGGGAATAAAGTCCTTAACCTGTTGAACCTTTCCCTGGAACTCAGTGCTTGATGTCCAGGCAATTTCCCAGTAAATCTTCAGGGGATAAAGCCCCGAACCTGAACCTGTTGATCCTTTTGTTTAACCCCCTCTCCTCCCCTCCATACTCTCCATTCTCCATTCTCGAACAGTATCTGGGTGTATCGAGACAGGGTTGGGATTTGTCTCTGCCCTCCAGCCCCCCTCCCCTGCAGGCGGGCGTGTTTCGGTACCTCCGCAGGGCGCTAATGGCTGGCTGCTCCTGCTCATTCTCCGCCTGAGTCGTGCCCAGATGCTGCCACGCCTGCCAGAAGAGAACACAGGGTCGGTACTACCGTCGTGAGTGAGGGAGCTTCTCACGGGGGCAGGGGGGTGAGATGAGGGAGCTTGTCTGGGGATGAGGGAGCTGCTCCCGGGATCAAGGGTAGATGAGGGAGCTTGTCCGGGGATAGATGAGGGAGCTTGTCTGTGGATGATGGAGTTCCTCGAGGAGCTTCTTCTGGGGAGTAGTTGAGGGAGCTTCTCCCAGGGGCCGTAGAGGAGCTTCTCCAGAGATGTGTGACCTTCTCCAGAGATGAAGGAGCATCTCCACATGGCGTAGAGGAGGGAGGTTCTCCGGGGTGTACATGAGAGCTTCTCTGGGCAGATAGATAAGGGAGCTTCTGGGATGAGGGAGCTTCTTGGAGGGATGAATGAGCTTTTCTGGGAAGATGAGGGAGCTTCTTGGGGGAAGGGGGAGATGAAGGAGCTTACCGGGTCAAGGAGGTGCCTCTTGCGAAGATAGGGAGCTTCTTGGATAGAGGGAGCTTTGCAGCATGGGAGGGAGCTTTTGAGGGATGGATGGAGCTTCCTGGATTACGATGGCTCTTCCAGGGGAGGGAGGGACCTTCCCTGGGAAGAAGAGGCTTATTGTGGAACAAGCAGGAGCTTCGAGGGCATCTCGGTGGCAGCGAGGGAGACTCACCTCCACATGCTCGGGGTCCTGCTGGACAGCGGCCTCGAAGAGAAGCACGGCGTTGGGCAGGTCGCCCTCCCGCAGCCTGCGCAGGCCCTCCTCGAAGGCCCTGGGGTGCTCCCTCTGGGGGTTGTCCGGCTCGAACTTGTATCCCTGCAGGACGGTGGTGGGGGGGCACCAAGGTGAGAGGGTGAACATTCAGGGGAGAAATTAGGGGGACGGACCATTGTCGGGGAACAGGGACCCAGCATCACCGTGGAGATAGGATGCGGCCCAGTCAGGCCTGCAGTCACATGTCACCGTGGAGACAGAGAGAGGCCAAGTCAGGCCTGTCGCCAAGGGTAGCGGACAAGGCCTAGTCAGGCCTGATGCCAGGGGTAACCGGATGAGGCCTAGTCAGGCCTGTCACCAGGGATGAATGAGATGAGGCCTAGTCAGGCCTGTCACCAGGATAAACCAGTTAAGGTCTAGTCAGCTCTGTTGCCAAGGTGAACGAGATGAGGCCTAGTCAGGCCAGTCACCAGGGTGAACCAGATGAGGCCTCGTTAGGCTGTCACCAGGGGTGAACGAGATGAGATCTAGTCAGGCTGTCACCAGGGTAAACCAGATAAGCCTAGTCGGGCCAGTAACCAGGGTGAACGAGACAAGGCCTAGTCAGGCCTACCTTAGGTCTCTTGGGACCCAACAACGCCCTGAGTTGCCTGGAGAATGGTAGGGGTGGGGGGGGGGGGGGGAGGGAGGGAGGAGAGTGGACAATCAATCACCTTGTCATAGGAGCTGGACATGAGGTGGTCGTACTCCGACAGCCATGGGTGGAGATCGGCATCTCGCTGGGACATCTGTTCCCACTGGCCTGCAGGTCATCCCAGAAATCTACGTTCTGACTGAGGGGCGAGTGGGTGAAGAGAGGGAGGGGGAGAGAGAGGGGAAGAAAGGTAGGGGAGAGAGGGGAGGGGGAGAGGGAGAGAAAGGGAGGGGGAGAGAGAGGGTCAGTTACTCCTTTGTCTGGACTGAGAATGGGCGAGAGGGCATTTTAAATGGTCAGGGAGTGGGGGTCTGTTGGTGGGGGAAGAAGAGGAAGGGCAGGGAGGGTGAGACTCTGGCAATGGGGCAACGTGGGGGGGTGGTGACGAATGGAGCTCTCACCTCTACGGCCGCCTTGGCCTTCTCAAACTCACTCCCCACCCGGGCCTGGACGGCCGGTGACTCCTCTTGGCCTCCCGAGGCCTGTGGATAAAACAGGTGTCTCTCAGCAGGGCAGAAACTCCCTCCTCCCCCTCCGACTCATGGATCCCTGATCTTTGTCCTGAACCAGAGCAGTTTGAGGCTTAGTCTTCAGCGACAGTCTACAAAAAGCAGGTCAAAGGCCTGATTCACAAGTCCCACGGAAGCCTGCGGCTTTGTCTTTGGAATGAAGCCTAGATAAAGCAGACCAAAGGCCTACTTGACTTCCCACACACACACACAAGCCTGAGGCTAATCTTTGGCAAGAAGCCTGAAAAAAGTAGGCCAAGGCCCAGACAATCACCCAAAGCCTAGTTATTGGAAAGAAGCCTGATAGGAGTATGTTCAAGGCCAAATTCACAGCTGGCCTAATATGCCAAAGAATGAATTCACAGGCCTAGATCGAAGCCTGGGGCCTGGATCTTTGGTATGATGCCTAAAAAGAGTAGGCCAAAGCCCTAATTCACAGCCCAGACAGTAGGCCAAACACTCAGGCCTAGTCTTTAGCACAAAGCCTAAAAAAAGTAGGCCAAAGGCCTAATTCACAGGCCAAACAGAAGCCTGAGGCCTAGTCTCTGGCATGAAGGCTGTTCTAGGGCTCTGAGCTGGGGGACAGGTTGGGCCTACCTGCAGAAAATCCCGGGCAAACTCGGAGGCCCAGCGGTCAGGGGCAGGGGTACTGTCAGCCTCCACGAGGGACAGCGTCCCATCGCTGAGCTTCCGGACGAACTTCATGAACTGGGTGGGGGGGGGGGGGGGGGGGGGGGAAAAGAGAGAGAAAATGTCAGCACCTCCCTCATTCACCCCCGTCTCTCTCCCCCCTCTCCCTCCCCCTCTCCCCTCTTTCTCCCCCACTCTCATTCCCCTTTCCCCCCCATCGCTCTCCCCCCTCCCGTATCCTCATTCACCTCCGAATTGCCCAGCTTGGGATCGTCGACAGACTGCGCAAGTTCAGACGCTGCCTGCTTCAAGGTTTCCTCGGCCGGTTGTTCCGTCTCCCTATCCCGGAGCGAGAGGGGTATCAGACACAGGTCATTCAGCCCATCGACCCTCCTGCTAACCCCCTCAGCTGACCCTTCTCTCCGTTCCCCACCGTTCACCGCGTTGGTCCCCATACCCCGAGGTCTCTCCGTTCCCCACTATTCACCGTGTCGGTCCTGTACCCCGAGGTCTCTCCATTCTCTCTCGTTCACTGTGTCGAGCCCCGTACCCCAAGGTCTCTCCATTCTCCGCCGTTCACTGTGTCGAACCCCGTACCCCAAGGTCTATCCGTCCCCGCCATTCACCATGTCAGTCCCTGTACCCCAAGTCTTTCTGTTCCCCTCCATTCGCCGTGTCGGTTCCCATACCCCAAACTCTCTCTCTGTCCCCCACCGATCACCGCGTCGGTCCCCGTACCCTGAGGTCTATCTGTTTTCCACCGTTCACCGTGTCAGTCCCGTACCCAAGGACTCTCTGTTCCCCACCATTCACCATGTCGGTCCCTGTACCCCGAGGTCTCTCCCTTCCCCACCGTTCACTGTGTCGGTCCCCGTTACCCCAAGGTCTATCCGTTCCCCGCCATTCACCATGTCAGTCCCTGTACCCCGTGTCTCTCTGTACCCCGAGTCTCTCTGTTCCCCACCGTTCACCGTGTTGGTTCCCATACCCCAAACTCTCTCTCTGTCCCCCACCGATCACCGTGTCGGTCCCCGTACCCTGAGGTCTATCTGTTTTCCACTGTTCACCGTGTCAGTTCCCGTACCCAAGGACTCTCTGTTCCCCACCATTCACCATGTCGGTCCCTGTACCCCGAGGTCTCTCCCTTCCCCACCGTTCACTGTGTCGGTCCCCATACCCCAAGGTCTCCCATTCCCCACTTTTCACCATTCCCCCGAGTCTTACCGTTCTCCACCATTCACCGTGTCGGTCCTCATACCCCAAGGTCTCTACGTTCCCCACCGTTCACCGTGTCAGTTCCCTTACCCTGAGGTTTCTGCATTCCCCACCGTTCACTGTGGCGGCCCCCGTCTCTCCGTTCCCCACTGTTCATACCGTGTCGGTCCCTGAGCCCCGAGGTCTCTTTGTTCCCCACCGCTCACCATGTCGGTACCCGTACCCTGAGGTCTCCAAGTCCCCATTGTTGACCATGTTGATCCCCATACCCCGAGGTTCCTCTGTTCCCCACCGTTCACCGGGTCAGTCCCCGTCCACCAAGGTTTCCCTGTTCCCCACCATTCACCACGTCGGTCACCAACCCCCGAGGTCTCCCTGTCCCCCACCGTTCACCTTGTCGGTCCCTGTTCCCGAGGTCTCCCTGTCCCCCACTGTTCACCTTGTCGGTCCCCGTACCCTGAGTCTCTCCATTCCCCACCATTCACTGTGTCAGTCCTTGTACTCTGACGTCTCTCTGTTCCCCACCGTTGACCATGTCGGTCCCTTTCCCCCACTGTTCACCATGTCGGTCCCCGACCCCGAGGTCTCTCCATTCCCCCTGAGAGGGGTCTGAACCAGCTGGAAAAATGGGCTGGAAAACAGCAGATGGGGTTTAACATAGACGTGGGTGAGGTGTTGGACAGACCAAGGCCGGACGTCCACGGTGAACGGACGGGCCCTGAGGAGGGCAGTGGGACAGAGGAGATCCGGGAAACGCAGGGATATTGTACCCTGAAAGTGGCGTCACAGGGGTGACAGGTCATGGAGAGAGCTTTTGGCATATTGGCCTTCATAAACCTGAGCATCGAGTCCAGGATGTTCTGGTGAAGTTGTACAAGTCATCGGCGAGGCCCAATCTGGATCATTGTGCATAGTTTTGGTCACTGAACGACATGAAAAATCTCAATCAGATAAAAAGAGGCAGAGAAAATTTACTGCAATGTTGTCGGATGTCAGGGACTGAGTTTCGGGGAAAGGTTCCACAGGTTCGGGTCTTTATCCCTGAAGATTTACTGGGACGTTGGCTGGATGTCAGGGACTGAGTTACAGGAAAAGGTTGAACTGATGGGGAGATTTGAAGGGGACAGACGCAGTAAACATCAGTCAACTTTTTCCCCACTGAGATACAAATCAGAGGGCACAGGTTCAGGGTGAATGGGGAGAAAATCTTCATGCGGGGAGTACAGGACGATCCAAGGGGGAATTTGGATGGGAGAGTGGTGTGGACTGAGTGCAGGTCAGTGGGACAAGGCAGGATAAGGGTTTGGCCCCAAGCAGAAGGTCTGAAGGGGCTTGTCTCCATGCTGTGTTGAGGGTGGGAACAATCCCAGAGGTAGAGAGGGGGGGCACGTGAGAACAGTCCTTGCTGGAAGGTTGGGGGACTTCTCTGAGGCCAGGGTCGGTGGGGAGGTCATACGTTCTGCAGTTCATGGGCTGCCACGAAGAGAGTGCAGAGGAGACTCACCGGAACGGGGCCCTCGCTCACCTGGTCTGCTCCTGCATTGTGTCTGGATCTCCGAGCCACAGCCTCTCCTCGCTGTGCTCCAGGTAGTCACGGGCCCACTTGGTGGGGCTGCTGATGTCTGCGTGGGTGGCAAGGAGGGCATCATCAGTGCAGGACAGAGGAGCTGGTGATCGTCTGGAGCCTCCCCCACCCGCCACAGTGGGAGAGATTGGAGGGCGACTCTTACCCAGGGTCGGCACGCCCACTCTTAAGAAGGGTACACTTGGACGGGATCCAATTCTTACCCAGGGTGCACAGGGACGGGACGCCAACTCTTAACCAGGGTGCATTGGGATGGGACGGCAACTCTTACCCAGGGTACACTGCGATGGGATGCCACCTCTTACTCAGGGTGCACTAGGATGGGACGCCAACTCTTCCCCAGGGTGCACCGGGACGGGACCCCAACTCTTACCCAGGGTGCAATGGGATGGGATTCCAACTCTTACCCAGGGTGCACTGGGACAGGACACCACCCTACCTACAATGTCTCAGGACAGGATGCCACCCTACCCACAATGCCTCAGCACAGGATGCCACCTCTCAGCCAGGGTGCACTGGGATGGTACGCCAGCCTACCCACAATCCCCCACCACCGGAGTCAGTGAACCACAATGCCCCCCTCTCTACCCACATCATCCTGGGTTTACCCAGAATGCTCCCCAGTGACGTCCCCACCACCCATCATGTCCCAATCTACCCAAAATGCTCCAGTGATCGGTGACCCCCCATTACCCATAATGCACTGGGTTGCCCACAAATGCCCCAGCCGCCAGTGACCACCCCCACCCACGAAGCCCCAGTGGTTGGTGATGCTCCCCTACTCATAATTTACCTGGCTTGGCCACATTTTACTCACAATGCTCCACTGGTTACTAATACCCACAATGCCCTGGGATTTGGCTGCAGTTCACCCACAAGGTCAGTCACCACTACCCAGAATGCCCCGGCTGACCCTTACATCTTCTACCCACATTCCCCAATGTTTGGTAACCCTCCCTTCCACCCACCATGCCCCAGTGGTCATGGACCCACAATGCCCTGGGATTGGCCACACTTTACCCACAATGCCTCAGCGGTCAGCTTGGCTCTTGCCCACAATGCCTCCCCTAAGCGGCAATTGACCTCCCCTGCCCGACCCATGATGCTGAGCGGCCCCTCCACAAGAGTTCGGCTCACCCGTCACCTCGGTGACGAACTCCTTTGACCAATCGGCTTCGCTGTAGGCCTGCGAGGTGTCGATGGTGGGCTCAGAGGCAAGGAACTCCTTGGCCCAGCTCTCCGAGTTGGCCAGGTCCGCAACGGTGGGGGCTGGAGGGAGAAGGTAGGCCGCAAGTCAGGGCAGCAGACATCCAGGCTCCATTCCCGACCTAGCACTGACTAGGCCCGATCTCCCCCAGGCTCCATCCCTGGCCTAGTGTTGACAAGGCCCGATCTCCCCCAGACCATCCTTGGCCTAGTGTTGACAAGCCATGATCTTCCTCAGGCTCCATTCCCCAACAAGTGCTGACTAGGCCTGATCTCACCCAGGCTCCATTCCCGGCCTAAACTCCACCCCCCAGAGGCTGCGCTCCTGGCCTGTCCTGGGCTGAAGAGGCCAGGGAAAGGTGGGGCGGCCGGGAACAGATACCTCTCTGTGGAGCAAGGAGATGGCGAGGGTGTTCAATCTGCTGCATCTCCGCCAAGAGGCTGTCCATCTGGAACGTGTGCGGAGCTCGGGAAAGGAGTGATGGGGTCTCTTCCCGGAGGAACTCTGCAACCAACTGTGGGGAGGGAGAGAGGGGGAGAGAAGAAGGGGAAAGAGAGGGAGAGGGGGAGAGAGAAGGGGAGAGAGGGGGAGAGGTGGGAGTGAGGGGGGGAAGAGGGGAGAGAGAGGGGGAGAGGTGGGAGAGAGAGATAGAAGGGAAGAGGTGGGGGTGAGAGGGTTGGGGGGGAGAGGGAGAGAGGGTGAGGAAGAGAGAGAGGGGAATTGTCACTGACACGATAACCACAGAAGAATCGAAAATAGAAATGTTCGGTCTGGGACCAGATTCTCCTCACCTCGTCGCCTGTCGACAGTTCCAATGGCTGAGAGACCTGTGGGGAGAGGAGACCAAAGATGAGTTCATTGGGAGAGAGGAGAGGAGAGAGGAGGAGAGAGAGAGAGAGAGAGAGAGAGAGAGAGAAAGAGAGAGTGTGAGAGAGGGCGGAGAGAGGTGGAGAGGGATAGAACGGGGGGAGAGAGGAAGGGGGGAGAGTGGAGAAAGGGGAGAGAGAGGAAGAGGGGGAGAGAGAGAGGGAGGGGAATGAGAAAAGGCTTTCCTACCTCTTCCCCGGTCAGGCTATCTGCCCATCCCCTCAGCCCCTCCTGCCTGCGCCCCTTGTCCTGGGTCAATGTGCGAGGCCAGCCTCACGAGGGGGTTCGATGCCCCGCACTCTCCGTCCACCAGATCCCGCATTGCCATGCTGCCTCCTGTGTTGGGGGGGAGGTGGTGGGGAGGAGATAAAGAGAGATAAAGCCCATTAGCACGTTCCCGGGGTGGGATGGGTGGGCCCGGGAAATGCCATGCGCCTGTCTCCGCGCAAGCCCGGACGCCCCTCCAGAGCACATTGTCCCCTTCATATCTGTTTGGACTTCAACCCCTGATGTGAAATCGGTGATGGTTCTTTAATTGCTCTTTCTGGAACATTCGAGAGACAATGTGTCCTAATCAGATCAGGATTTATCACGAATGTTACAGAGTTCTGTGTTGTGTATTGACCTATGTGTTGTGTGGTTTTATGTTAAAAAGAGACATTTGCCTTAGAAAGCCAAGGTAAAGGTAAACTGCTGAGAGAGTGGGAAACGGACTGAGCAGGTGCAGAAAATGACTGAGAAATTTCTGGTCCTGGATGATAAGCCACCACTGGGTGGTGCTGTGGAGTGGAAGGAGGCCCAGAGCATGAGTCATGGTCTGGAGGACAGTTTAGAATGTTGGGATTTCAAAAAGGATGAACATTCCAAAGGCAGCCAGAAGGATCCGGACCAAGCCAGTGGTTCCTCTCTCTGCAAGCAACACAAGACAACTTCGAATTTTGTTCTCTCTCTCTCTCTCTCTCTCTCTCTCTCAAAGATCTTTTGGCTTCAATTTACCAAACAAACTGAATTTTCTTTATGATCGTTCCTTCAGTTGAGATCGAAGTTTTGTGTGTTTTGTGTCTAAGTTTTTCTGTGGGTTGGTTGGAAATATAACTTAGAATTTAATTACATATGTTATATTTAGGCTGGGGAATTTATTAGTTTTACACAGTTATAGAGATTTGCACAGTAACCAGTGGGCAATGTTATAAAAGGGGGGTTTTTGAATTAAGGTGAATTTTTGTTAATAAAATATTTGTTCATCTTTACCCCTGTGTGATATGCCGTCTTTGTGGTTGCTGGTTTGATCTTGTAACATAATTTGGGGACATCGTCCAGGATCAAACAAATTTGGAAGCTTTAGGGGCGATTGACTTGGGCTTAGTTATCAGTCATCTGAGTTTGACTCAACCTCTAGCTTGAAATTAAAAATAAACGGTGAGTGTATAAATCACCAGCAGAAAACCAGCAACTATGAATATTAACCAGTTCATAGCAAACCCTTCAGTGGTTAATTTAAAAATGGCTAAAAAGTCAGAACTGATGGTTATAGTTGGCAAATTAAAACTTCTTACAGTAAGTACTGGGATGAAAAAAAAAGGAAATTGCCTGAAAGATTGTTAAGCTCTATGTAGGAAAGAGGGTATTTGAAGAAGCTGCATTAGAACAGTTTCCAAAGGAGAAAACTTCAGAGGAAGTAAAGTTGGCTTTGAGAAAACTAGAGTTAGAGGAAAAAAGAGAGGCAGAAAAGAAAGCAGTAAGGCAGCCGCAAGGGAGGAGAGAGAAAGAACGGAAACATGAGCTAGAACTAGCCAAATTGATGCAGAACCTAACCCTAGGAGAGAGAGAAGCCCAAAACCCATGTGCTGGTCAGGAGGAGAGGTTTCTGGTCAGTAGAGAAGTGAGGTTAGTTCCTCCATTTGAGGAAGCTGAAATAGACAAGTATTTTCAGCATTTTGAGAAAGTAGCTGTAAATTTAAAATGGCCACCAGACCAGTGGTCACTCCTGTGACAAAGTGTTCTTAAAAGGAAAGCCCAACAGGTGTACTCTTGTCTCACTATACAACAAGCAGCTGATTACGAATCAGCAGGCCCGGAGGTTGTTTCCCCCTAGCAGGCCCGGTGATAGGCGCCACCTGCACGCCCGGAGATCGGTGCACCCCCTGAAATCCTGGTGGTCAGCGTCCCCTGAAGGGCCGGAGACCATTGCCCCCCTTCAGGTCCGGAGACCATCGCCCCCTGCAGGTCCGGAATTTGGCGTCTGCCTGCAGACCCAGAGGTCAGCTCCCCCTGCAGGCCGGGAAGACGTCACAACACCCCCCCCCACCCCACCCACAGCAGGCCTAGAGGTCGTTGCCCCAAGCAGGCCCGGTGATAGGTGGGCCCCTGCAGGTTGGTGCACCTCCCTGCAATCTTGGTGGTTAGCGCCCCCTGCAGGCCCGTATATCAGAGACCTCTGCAGTCCCAGAGGTTGGTGCACCCTATTCAGGCCCGGAGGTCAGCGACCCCTGAAGGCCCATTGCTACCCCACAGCACTCACTCTTGGCAGGAGGACTGCCACTGGTGGGAGAACTGCCACAGCACCCCCTAAAGGCTGGAGAACCAGCATACAACCCTCACCTACAGGCAGGAGAACTTCCACAACACCCCCTATGGAATGGGAGGGCCTCCAAAGTGCTCCCAAAGGGGGGAACACCACAGTGGCCCCATATGGTTGGGAGAACTGTCTAAGCGCCCCCTTGCTGGCCCAGATGACCAGCACAGCGCCCCCAACAGGCAGAAGGACCAGCACATAGTCCCCGACAAACAGGACCACTGCAGTGGCCCCTAATGGTGGGAGGACCACTGCAGCAGCCCCTAATGGTGGGAGGACCACTGCAGCAGCCCCTAATGGTGGGAGGACCACTGCAGCAGCCCCTAATGGTGGGAGGACCACTGCAGCAGCCCCTAATGGTGGGAGGACCACTGCAGCAGCCCCTAATGGTGGGAGGACCACTGCAGCAGCCCCTAATGGTGGGAGGACCACTGCAGCAGCCCCTAATGGTGGGAGGACCACTGCAGCAGCCCCTAATGGTGGGAGGACCTCTGCAGCGGCCCCTAACGGTGGGAGGACCACTGCAGTGGCTCCTAATGGTTGGAGAACCACCAGTGTCCCCTGCTGATGTAGAGGACCACCACAGCGCCCCCTAACGGTAGGAGGACCACCAGAGCATCATGTCCCCTGGAGGACCACACCCGCGCCCCCTGCTGGACTGGAGGACCACCACAGTCCCCCTAACTGCCACCTTGCCGACCGCCCTCCCGTCGAGGGTTCCCAACGCCCTGCAACCCCAGCTCCATCCTTCGGGGGCCTCTCGCCTCTCCCCTGCCCACTCCCCTGCCATCCACAGGCAATCCCCCTACCTGCCCGACCTAGGGGCCTCCGGCCTCTGCCGCCGTCCCTAGCCGAGAACACTGCCGCCTCCTGCTAGCGCGTCTCCGGCCAGCCCCCGCAATTTGGGCCAATCAGACGCGGCTTCCCGTCTTGACGGACGGGCGTCACCATCTACTCAGCGCGGGCGGCGGTGCTCGCGCTCCATGTTGGCTAATCGGGATGTGCGCCCACGGCACCTCCCACTCCCTCGTTACGTACCGCCCGATCGGCTCTCGTGACGTTGATGAGTGACATCCAATGGACGTTGCCGTTCCGACCTCCTTCCCTTCGTGAACCTCAGGCCAATCTGCGCTCGTACCTGCCGGACTGACAGCGGGATTGTCCAGTGATCGATGGGGCCCGCATTCCTCGCCTTGGTCAGACGCTGACCAATCGGCTTCCTTTTCGCTCCTGACAGGCAGTCAGGTCGATCAATGGATCTTCCTGCCATTGTCACGCCTTGTCCAATGAGCGCACGGCGATCTCCACGACTAGCAGTCGGACCCTCCAATCGGCCGCCAATCAGGCGCCTTTGCACATTGTCAGGCGAGGGCCAATCAACATCCGTCGAGCTACTGACCGACAGCCACACTGTCCAATGCTCGCCATGGATCCAGGCCGCATCAACGAAAACATTTCCCCTGCCCAGTCCCCGCCTGGCTCTGCGATTGACGGGCCGCGGAACCAATCGGCGTTGAGAGGGGGAGTGTGAGATCCTCCTTAGGAGGGGTGGTTGAAAGGGGGGGAAGAGAACCAATATGCCTGCAGTACCGACCTCCCGCCTGCAATGTGGCGCCCACCCTAGAGGAACCGGCGCCCTATTGGCCTTGACGTCACTTCCGATGCCCTCAGCGCATGTGAAGAGCTGATCGTCCAGGTAATCGGCGCTTCCCCGGCGCTAACTAAACAAACTTGTGATAATCTGGTGGGAAACCGCCCTGGACATGGGTAACTTGCGCATATCCATCCTCTGCAGCGTTAACTGACCATCATTAGCGATAACCAGGTGGTAAACCGTCCTGGACACGGGTAATTAGCGCTTAACCATCCTCTGCAGCGTTAACTGACCATCATTAGCGATAACCTGGTGGTAAACCGACCTGGACACAGGTAACTAGCGCTTAACCATCCTCTGCAGAGTTAACTGACCATAACTAGCAGTAACCTGGTGTTAAACTGGCCTGGACATGGGTAACTAGCACTTAACCATTCCCTGGAGCATTAACTGACCATAACTAGCGATAACCTGGTGGTAAACCAGCCTGGACTCAGGTAACTAGTGCTTAATCATCCTATGCAGCATTAACTGTCCATAATTAGCGATAACCTTGTGGTAAACTGGCCTGGACATGGGTAACTAGTGCTTAACCATCCTCTGAAGTGTCAACTGACCATAACTAGTGATAAACTGGTAACTAGCACTTAACCAAACCTTGAGGTGATAACTGACCATAACTAGCGATAACCTGGTGGTAAACCGGCCTAGACACTGGTATCTAGTGCTTAACCATCCTCTAAAGTGAATAACAGTGACCATAACTAGTGATAACCTGGTGGTAAACTGGCCTGAACACTTGTAACTAGCACTTAACCATCCTTTGCAGCAATAAGCTGGTGGTAAACCAGCCTGGACACTGGTAACTAGTGCCTAACCATCCTTTGTAGTGATAACTGACCATAACTAATGATAACCTGGTGGTAAACTGGCCTGGACACTGGTAACTAGTGCTTAACCATTCTCTGAGGTGATAACTGATCATAACTAGTGATAACTTGATGTTAAACCAGCCTGGACATTGATAACTAGCGCTTAACTATCCTCTGTAGTGATAAGTCACCATAACTCACGATAACTGACCATAACGCGATAACATGGTGGTCAAGGGGTAACTAGTACTTCACCATCCGCTGTGGTGATAACTGACCATAACTGGTGACAAACTGGTTTTAAACCAGCCCAATAACCAGTAACTAGCTCTTAACTAGGTAATCTACAATTACTTCCAAAAAGCTGGGATTAAACTGCTGAACTGACCAGTAACTGGTTCTTACCGGGCTCCTGCGTTGATAACTTACCATAACTAACAGTAGCCGGGGGTTAAACTGGCCTACACATGGTTAACTAGCTTTAAATCATCCTCTCCAGCGCTGGCTTGCCATAACCTGCGGTTAAACCAGGCTGGACACTGATAACGAGCTCTTCTCCAGCCTAAGCTGTGGTAACCAATAGAACATCACAGCACAGAAACAGGCTCCTTTGGCCCCTCTAGTCTGTGCTGGACCATTTCTCTGTCCCCCCCCCACCCCCCGCACTGTCCAGCACCCTGTCCACAGCCATCCTCCATGCCCCTCCACTCCACGTACCTGTCCAAATTCTTCAGTGCTAAAGCCCAGCCCACGTTCACCCCCTTGGCTCATCTCGCGCTCTCCCCGTGAAGATCATCTCCCTGAACCCATGTCCTCTGGTTTCTATCTCAATGGGGAAAAAGACAACCAACATTTACTCCACCCGTTCCCCTCAAATCTCCCCCTTGTTTTCCTACCCTCTAGGGAACCTGTTTAACCTTTCCCTGTAACTCAGTCCCTGACGTCCAGGCAACGTCTCAGTAAATCTTCAGGGGATAGATTCCCAAACCTGTTTAACCTTTCCCTGTAACTCAGTCCCTGACATCCAGGCAACATCCCAGTAAATGTTCAGGGGATAAATTCCCGAACCTGTTGAACTTTTCCCTGTAACCTCAGTCCCTGACGTCCAAGCAACATCCCAGGAAATATTCTCTGCCCTCTTTCTATCTGATTGAGATCTTGCCTGTCGTTCGGTGACCAAAACTGCATACAATGCTCCAGAATTGGCCCTGCCAATGTCTTGTACAACTCACCAGAACATCCCAACTCCTGGACTTATTATGAAGGCCAATGTGTCAAAAGCTCTCTCCATGACCCTGTGCCACTTTCAGGGAACAATCTCTCTGTCCCACCACCCTCCTCAGGGCCTGACCGTTCACCATGGACTTTCGGCTTTAGTCTGTCCAACATCTTGCCCTCGTCTGCGTTAAACCCCATCGGCCGTTTTCCAGTCCATTTTTCCAGCGGGTCCAGATCCCTCTGCAAGGTTTGAAAGCCCTTCCTCCCCAGCCACAGTGCCTCACGATCTTAACATACCATAACTAGCAAACTAACTGGGTTTAAACAGCCTGCTCACCAATAACTAGTTCTTAAATAATCAATCTGATGATAACTGAGTAAAACCAGCGATAACCTTCAGTTAAACCAGCCTGGACACTAATAACTTATTCTTACCCGAGTTCCATGTCCCTAACTTACGATCTCTCGTGACACCCAAGTTCTGTGTGACAGAGATGGGCTTCACTCTGTGTCCCCAACCTGGGAGTGTGTGACGGGACGGGGCTTCACTCTGTCCCCACCCCGGGAGTGTGTGACGGGACGGGGCTTCATTCTGTGTCCCCACCCCAGGATTGTGTGATGGGACGGGGCTTCACTCTGTGTTCCCAACCCAGGAGAGTGTGATGGGACGGCGCTTTGCTCTGTTTCCCAACCCGGGAGTGTGTGGCGGGATGGGGCTTCGCTCTGTGTCCCCACCCTGGGGATGTGTGTGACGGAAACGGGGCTTCGCTCTGTGTCCCCACCCTGGGGATGTGTGTGACGGAAATGGGGCTTCGCTCTGTGTCCCCACCCTGGGAGTGTGTGATGGGATGGTGAGAAGGGAGCTTCACTTTAACTTACCCTTCCAGGTAACACAGCATGGCTCAGAATCTCCGAGATTTTGCCTCTAGGATGCCCGCAGGGGGACGAGGTGCTGGAACTGCCCTCAAATTGGTTCTTGGAGCAGGTGCACTAATATACGGGATCAAGGAATCCATCTACACAGGTGGGAGATCACAGTCTTTCTCTTCCCCCTCTCTTTCTCACTCCCTCTCTCCCACCTTTGCCCCTCCCTCTCTCCCACCTTTGCCCCTCCCTCTCTCCCACCTTGCCCCTCCCTCTCTCCCACCTTTGCCCCTCCCTCTCTCCCCAACCCCTCCCCTATCTCTCTCCCCCTTTCTCTCCCCAACTCTCTCTCTCCCCCATCCCCACAGCACAGTTTCCCAGCCCCCACTGTCTCCCCTCATGCTGCAGATACTTTCTGTATCCTGATACTGATCACCCTCTCCTTCCTTTCCCCAACACCCACAGTGGATGGAGGTCAGAGGGCAATCATCTTCAGTCGTCTTGGAGGAATCCAACCCAACACAATCCTGGCGGAGGGATTACACATTCGGTACGGACCTTGGGGGGGGGCGGGGGGCCCTTTCAGGTGGAGAGGGTGAGGGGGAAGCTAGAGAACAAGGGATTAAATCAGGGTCTGGAGAGGGAGGGGTTAACAAGGGGTCCCAGAATCAGGCAGGGGTTAATGAGGGTCACATGGGAACGAGGAGGGAGTCACGTGATCAGGGTGGGCATTAAAGACGAGTCACGAGGTCAAGGAGGTTTAAACAAGGGTCACAGGGTCTGGAGGGGTTAAGAAGGTGTCCCGGGGTTAGTCAGGCGTTAACGAGGGTCACCTTGGGATAGCAGGGGTTAACCAGGGGTCAGGGGGGTTAACCAGGGTCACATGTGGATGAGGAGGGGTAACGGGGTCAGAAGGGGGTTACGATGGGTCACAGTGACCGGGGGTATTAAAGGGGGTCAGGGAGGATTGATGAAGGGTCACTCAGGGACGGGAGGGGTCAGGGAAGGGTTAACATGGGGACAGGTTAACAAGGAGTCACTGGGTCAGAGAAGGGGTAGCAGGTCAAGGAGGGATTTACGAGGGTCTTGGGGTCAGAGAAGGGGTTAACAAGGGGTCATGGAGGGATTAACGATGGTCAGGGAATGGGTGAGGGGCTTAATGTGGGGTCATAGGGGTCAGAGAAGGGGTCAATAGTTGGTCATGAGGGAATTAACCCCTTGCTTTCTCCCCCCCCCACCCCCCCCCCCCACACACCACACCCAAGGGTGCCGTGGCTTCAGTATCCCATCATCTACGACATCCGGGCCAAGCCCCGGAAAATCTCCTCCCTCACCGGGAGCAAAGGTAAAAAGACGGGGAGTCTCCGGTGCGGGGGAGGTGGGGGAAGAGGTCAGGAATCGAGTTAATTCTCACCCCACCCCTCCCCCTTCTTCCCTCCCCCCCCCCACCCCTCCACACAGACCTCCAGATGGTGAACATCGCCTTACGTGTCCTCTCCCGGCCGGACGCCCGGAGCCTGCCGGCTATGTATCAGCAGCTGGGCCTGGATTACGACGAGCGTGTCCTCCCTCCATCGTCAACGAGGTCCTCAAGAGCGTCGTGGCCAAGTTCAACGCCTCCCAGCTCATCGTTCAGAGGGCCCAGGTGGTGTAGGATCCCTGACCAGAGGAGAGAGAGGTGAAGAGATGGGGAGGAGGGAGAGGGGTAAAGGGAGGGTGGGGGGGGGGGAGAGAGATAGGGTATAGAGGTGAGGGGGATTATGAGTTGACGACAATTGTACCCACATCTCTCTCTCTCTCTCTCTCTCTCTCCACCCCCACGCCCCCCTGATGGCCAGGTCTCCCTGCTAATTCGCAGGGACCTGATGGAACGGGCCAGCGACTTCAACATCATCCTGGATGACGTGGCCATCACAGAGCTGAGCTTCAGCAAGGAGTACACGGCCGCGGTGGAGGCCAAGCAAGTCGGTGAGGACTCCAAATCCTCCCCCTCTCCGTGGATCAGTGACACAGAACTTCCACTCCCCCTTCCCCCCCCCCACACCCCAGCTCTGTCCCCTCCTCTATCCTTCCCCCCCATCTCTCTGCACCCTCTCCATTCTCCCTCTCTGTCCCCACCCTCTACCCTTCCCCCCCGCCCCCGTCTCTGTCCCCACCCTCTACCCTTCCCCCCTCGTCTCTGTCCCCACCCTCTACCCTTCCTTCAGATCTGCAAACCCTCCTCTTCTGTTCCCACTGCTCTGTGTCACCCCTGTTCTCTTCCTACTGCTCTCTGTACCTGATGTTCAGTTCCCTGTGCTACAAGTAACCCTTGTTCTCTTCTCCCTCCGCAGCCCAGCAGGAAGCCCAAAGGGCCCAGTTCTTGGTGGAGAAGGCCAAGCAAGAACAGAGGCAGAAAATCGTACAGGCAGAGGAGAGGCAGCAGCGGCATCGATGATATCCTTCACTGAGAGGAGGGGGAGAGGGAGGAGAGGGGAAGGGGACATCGGGGGAGACATGAGATAGGACTATTAATAAATATGCAGATTCACTCTCCCACTCCCCCTACCCTCCATCTTCCAATAAACTCTCTCTTCCCTCCCCTCCCTCTATCTCTCTCTCCTCCCTCTCTCTCCCCAATTCTCCCTCTCTCTCTGGCTTATCTCTCCCTCCATCTGTCTCACCCCCTCCTCTCTCTCTCTCTCTCTCTCCCCTCTGTCTCTCTCTCTCCCCCTCCCCAACCACTGATTTTCTCCGGAGAATCCATCTCTCTCTGTTGTCCATAACTCGTGCCCTCACCTGGGGGAGGCGCTGACAAAGAACCCGGGCTACCTCAAGCTGAGAAAAATACGTGCAGCCCAGAGCATTGCCAAAACGGTGAGCCTCACCCACACGGATCCTCACGGGGGTGGGGGGGGGATCGAGTCCCTCCCACACAGACCCTCACTGGGGGGGGGGGGGTTAATGGGTCCCACCCACACGGACCCTCAATGGGGGCAGGACCCACCCACACGAACCCTCACTGGGGGGATACGGGTCCCACCCACACGGACCTTCACTCGTGGGAGATGGGTCCCACCCACTGACCCTCACTGGGGGGACGGGTCCCACACACTGACCCTCACTGGGGGGGGGGGGGGAACGGGTCCCTCCCCACAACGGACCCTCACTGGTGGGAGATGGGTCCCACACACACGGACCCTCACTTTGAATTAAAATTAATATTAATCTCATTGCGAATTTCCAGATTTCAGTATCTCAGAACCGTGTCTACTTAAATTCAGACAGTCTTGTCCTGAATTTACAAGATGATGCCTTTACCAAGTAAGTCTGTTTGTAGTCTGCATTGAAGTAGATATTTCTGTGATGGGACTGGGCTTCGCTCTGCATCCCCACCCCGGGAGTATATGATAGAAGGGGCTTTGCTCTGGGTCCCAACCCCGGGAGTGTGTGACACGACGGGGCTTCGCTCTGTACGGGAGTGTGTGAAGGGGACGTGGCTTCACTCTGCGTCCGGCCTCTGGAATGTGTGACGGGATAGGGCTATGCTGTGTGTCCCCCACCCCGGAGTGTATGTCAGGACAGGGCTTCACTCCGTGTCCCCACCCCTTTAGTCTGTGATGGGACAGGACTTCGCTCTGTATCCCCACCCCGGGAGTGTGTGACGGGATGGAGCTTCGCTCTGTATCCCACCCCGGGATTATGTGACGGGATGGGGCTCCCCTCTGTGTCCCCACCCAGGAGTGTGTGATGGGACAGGGCTTCTCTCTGCGTCCCCACCCCAGGAGTGTGTGACGGGGATGGGGACAGGGCTTCGCTCTGTTTCTCACCCCGAGAGTGGTGACGGAGACGGGCTTCACTCTGCATCCCAAATTGAGTTTTATGCAAAACATGTCATTTCCCTGTTTAATTCACTTTTCTCTCTCTTTCTCGCTCTTTGAATTAATCGCAACAGGGGAAGTAAGTTCATTCAATAGCACCCTTCATAAACATGACATCGTCTCCTCCTCTCCCCCTCTCTCTCCCCCGCTCTCTCTCCCCCGCCCGCTCTCTCTCCCCCGCCCGCTCTCTCTCTCCCCGCCCGCTCTCTCTCCCCGCCCGCTCTCTCTCCCCGCCCGCTCTCTCTCCCGCCCGCTCTCTCTCCCCGCCCGCTCTCTCTCCCCCGCCCGCTCTCTCTCCCCCGCCCGCTCTCTCTCCCCCGCCCGCTCTCTCTCCCCCGCCCGCTCTCTCTCCCCCGCCCGCTCTCTCTCCCCGCCCGCTCTCTCTCCCCGCCCGCTCTCTCTCCCCCGCCCGCTCTCTCTCCCCCGCCCGCTCTCTCTCCCCGCCCGCTCTCTCTCCCCCGCCCGCTCTCTCTCCCCCGCCCGCTCTCTCTCCCCCGCCCGCTCTCTCTCCCCCGCCCGCTCTCTCTCCCCCGCCCGCTCTCTCTCCCCCGCCCGCTCTCTCTCCCCGCCCGCTCTCTCTCCCCCCGCCCGCTCTCTCTCCCCGCCCGCTCTCTCTCCCCCGCCCGCTCTCTCTCCCCGCCCCCTCTCTCTCTCCCCCGCCCCGCTCTCTCTCCCCCGCCCCCGCTCTCTCTCCCCCGCCCCCTCTCTCTCTCCCCGCCCCTCTCTCTCTCCCCCGCCCCCTCTCTCTCTCTCCCCCGCCCCCTCTCTCTCTCTCCCCGCCCCCTCTCTCTCTCTCCCCCGCCCCCTCTCTCTCTCTCCCCCGCCCCCTCTCTCTCTCTCCCCCGCCCCCTCTCTCTCTCTCCCCCGCCCCCTCTCTCTCTCTCCCCGCCCCCTCTCTCTCTCTCCCCCGCCCCTCTCTCTCTCTCCCCGCCCCCTCTCTCTCTCTCCCCCGCCCCTCTCTCTCTCTCCCCCGCCCCCCTCTCTCTCTCTCCCCCGCCCCCTCTCTCTCTCTCCCCCGCCCCCTCTCTCTCTCTCCCCCGCCCCCTCTCTCTCTCTCCCCCGCCCCCTCTCTCTCTCTCCCCCGCCCCCTCTCTCTCTCCCCCGCCCCCTCTCTCTCTCCCCCCGCCCCCTCTCTCTCTCCCCGCCCCCTCTCTCTCTCCCCCGCCCCCTCTCTCTCTCCCCCGCCCCCTCTCTCTCTCCCCGCCCCCTCTCTCTCTCCCCCGCCCCTCTCTCTCTCCCCCGCCCCCTCTCTCTCTCCCCCCGCCCCCTCTCTCTCTCCCCCGCCCCCTCTCTCTCTCCCCGCCCCCTCTCTCTCTCCCCCGCCCCCTCTCTCTCTCCCCCGCCCCCTCTCTCTCTCCCCGCCCCCTCTCTCTCTCCCCGCCCCCTCTCTCTCTCCCCCGCCCCCTCTCTCTCTCCCCCGCCCCCTCTCTCTCTCCCCCGCCCCCTCTCTCTCTCCTCTCCCCCGCCCCCTCTCTCTCTCCCCCGCCCCCTCTCTCTCTCCCCGCCCCCTCTCTCTCTCCCCGCCCCCTCTCTCTCTCCCCCGCCCCCTCTCTCTCTCCCCCGCCCCCTCTCTCTCTCCCCGCCCCCTCTCTCTCCTCCCCGCCCCCTCTCTCTCTCCCCCGCCCCCTCTCTCTCCCCCCGCCCCCTCTCTCTCTCCCCCGCCCCCTCTCTCTCTCCCCCGCCCCTCACTCTCTCCCCCGCCCCCTCACTCTCTCCCCCGCCCCCTCTCTCTCTCCCCCGCCCCCTCTCTCTCTCCCCCGCCCCCTCTCTCTCTCCCCGCCCCCTCTCTCTCTCCCCGCCCCCTCTCTCTCTCCCCCGCCCCCTCTCTCTCTCCCCCGCCCCCTCTCTCTCTCCCCCGCCCCCTCTCTCTCTCCCCGCCCCCTCTCTCTCTCCCCGCCCCCTCTCTCTCTCTCCCCCGCCCCCTCTCTCTCTCCCCCGCCCCCTCTCTCTCTCCCCCGCCCCCTCTCTCTCTCTCCCCCGCCCCCTCTCTCTCTCTCCCCCGCCCCCTCTCTCTCTCTCCCCGCCCCCTCTCTCTCTCTCCCCCGCCCCTCTCTCTCTCTCCCCCGCCCCCTCTCTCTCTCTCCCCCGCCCCCTCTCTCTCTCTCCCCCGCCCCTCTCTCTCTCTCCCCCGCCCCCTCTCTCTCTCTCCCCCGCCCCCTCTCTCTCTCTCCCCCGCCCCCTCTCTCTCTCTCCCCCGCCCCCTCTCTCTCTCTCCCCCGCCCCCCTCTCTCTCTCTCCCCGCCCCCTCTCTCTCTCTCCCCCGCCCCCCTCTCTCTCTCTCTCCTCCCCCCGCCCCCTCTCTCTCTCTCCCCCGCCCCCTCTCTCTCTCTCCCCGCCCCCTCTCTCTCCCCCGCCCTCTCTCTCTCCCCCCGCCCCCCTCTCTCTCTCTCCCCCGCCCCCTCTCTCTCTCTCCCCCGCCCCCTCTCTCTCTCTCCCCCGCCCCCTCTCTCTCTCTCCCCCCGCCCCCTCTCTCTCTCTCCCCCGCCCCCTCTCTCTCTCTCCCCCGCCCCCTCTCTCTCTCTCCCCCGCCCCCTCTCTCTCTCTCCCCCGCCCCCTCTCTCTCTCTCCCCCGCCCCCTCTCTCTCTCTCCCCCGCCCCCTCTCTCTCTCTCCCCCGCCCCCTCTCTCTCTCTCCCCGCCCCCTCTCTCTCTCTCCCCCGCCCCCTCTCTCTCTCTCCCCCCGCCCCTCTCTCTCTCTCCCCCGCCCCCTCTCTCTCTCTCCCCCGCCCCCTCTCTCTCTCTCCCCGCCCCCTCTCTCTCTCTCCCCCGCCCCCTCTCTCTCTCTCCCCCGCCCCCTCTCTCTCTCTCCCCCGCCCCCTCTCTCTCTCTCCCCCGCCCCCTCTCTCTCTCTCCCCCGCCCCCTCTCTCTCTCTCCCCCGCCCCCTCTCTCTCTCTCCCCCGCCCCCTCTCTCTCTCTCCCCGCCCCCTCTCTCTCTCTCCCCCGCCCCCTCTCTCTCTCTCCCCCGCCCCCTCTCTCTCTCTCCCCCGCCCCCTCTCTCTCTCTCCCCGCCCCCTCTCTCTCTCTCCCCCGCCCCTCTCTCTCTCTCCCCCGCCCCTCTCTCTCTCTCCCCCGCCCCCTCTCTCTCTCTCCCCCGCCCCCTCTCTCTCTCTCCCCCGCCCCCTCTCTCTCTCTCCCCCGCCCCCTCTCTCTCTCTCCCCCGCCCCCTCTCTCTCTCTCCCCGCCCCCTCTCTCTCTCTCCCCCGCCCCCTCTCTCTCTCTCCCCGCCCCTCTCTCTCGCCCCCTCTCTCTCTCTCCCCGCCCCCCTCTCTCTCTCTCCCCCGCCCCTCTCTCTCTCTCCCCCGCCCCCTCTCTCTCTCTCCCCCGCCCCCTCTCTCTCTCCCCCCGCCCCCTCTCTCTCTCTCCCCGCCCCCTCTCTCTCTCTCCCCCGCCCCCTCTCTCTCTCTCCCCCGCCCCCTCTCTCTCTCTCCCCGCCCCCTCTCTCTCTCTCCCCCGCCCCCTCTCTCTCTCTCCCCCGCCCCCTCTCTCTCTCTCCCCCGCCCCCTCTCTCTCTCTCCCCCGCCCCCTCTCTCTCTCTCCCCCGCCCCCTCTCTCTCTCTCCCCGCCCCCTCTCTCTCTCTCCCCCGCCCCCTCTCTCTCTCTCCCCCGCCCCCTCTCTCTCTCTCCCCCGCCCCCTCTCTCTCTCTCCCCCGCCCCCTCTCTCTCTCTCCCCCGCCCCCTCTCTCTCTCTCCCCCGCCCCCTCTCTCTCTCTCCCCCGCCCCCTCTCTCTCTCTCCCCGCCCCCTCTCTCTCTCTCCCCCGCCCCCTCTCTCTCTCTCCCCCGCCCCCTCTCTCTCTCTCCCCCGCCCCCTCTCTCTCTCTCCCCCGCCCCCTCTCTCTCTCTCCCCCGCCCCCTCTCTCTCTCTCCCCCGCCCCCTCTCTCTCTCTCCCCCGCCCCCTCTCTCTCTCTCCCCCGCCCCCTCTCTCTCTCTCCCCCGCCCCCTCTCTCTCTCTCCCCGCCCCCTCTCTCTCTCTCCCCGCCCCCTCTCTCTCTCTCCCCCGCCCCCTCTCTCTCTCTCCCCCGCCCCCTCTCTCTCTCTCCCCCGCCCCCTCTCTCTCTCTCCCCCGCCCCCTCTCTCTCTCTCCCCCGCCCCCTCTCTCTCTCTCCCCCGCCCCCCTCTCTCTCTCTCCCCCGCCCCCTCTCTCTCTCTCCCCCGCCCCCTCTCTCTCTCTCCCCCGCCCCTCTCTCTCTCTCCCCCGCCCCCTCTCTCTCTCTCCCCCGCCCCCTCTCTCTCTCTCCCCCGCCCCCTCTCTCTCTCTCCCCCGCCCCCCTCTCTCTCTCTCCCCCGCCCCCTCTCTCTCTCTCCCCCGCCCCCCTCTCTCTCTCTCCCCCGCCCCCTCTCTCTCTCTCCCCCGCCCCCTCTCTCTCTCTCCCCGCCCCCTCTCTCTCTCTCCCCCGCCCCCTCTCTCTCTCTCCCCCGCCCCCTCTCTCTCTCTCCCCCGCCCCCTCTCTCTCTCTCCCCCGCCCCCTCTCTCTCTCTCCCCCGCCCCCTCTCTCTCTCTCTCCCCGCCCCCTCTCTCTCTCTCCCCGCCCCCTCTCTCTCTCTCCCCCGCCCCCTCTCTCTCTCTCCCCCGCCCCCTCTCTCTCTCTCCCCCGCCCCCTCTCTCTCTCTCCCCCGCCCCCTCTCTCTCTCTCCCCCGCCCCCTCTCTCTCTCTCCCCCGCCCCCTCTCTCTCTCTCCCCCGCCCCCTCTCTCTCTCTCCCCCCGCCCCCTCTCTCTCTCTCCCCGCCCCCTCTCTCTCTCTCCCCCGCCCCCTCTCTCTCTCTCCCCCGCCCCTCTCTCTCTCTCCCCCGCCCCCTCTCTCTCTCTCCCCCGCCCCCTCTCTCTCTCTCCCCCGCCCCCTCTCTCTCTCTCCCCCGCCCCCTCTCTCTCTCTCCCCGCCCCCTCTCTCTCTCTCCCCCGCCCCCTCTCTCTCTCTCCCCCGCCCCCTCTCTCTCTCTCCCCCGCCCCCTCTCTCTCTCTCCCCCGCCCCCTCTCTCTCTCTCCCCCGCCCCCTCTCTCTCTCTCTCTCTCCCCCGCCCCCTCTCTCTCTCTCCCCCGCCCCCTCTCTCTCTCTCCCCCGCCCCCTCTCTCTCTCTCCCCCGCCCCCTCTCTCTCTCTCCCCCGCCCCCTCTCTCTCTCTCCCCCGCCCCCTCTCTCTCTCTCCCCCGCCCCCTCTCTCTCTCTCCCCCGCCCCCTCTCTCTCTCTCCCCCGCCCCCTCTCTCTCTCCCCCCCGCCCCCCCCCCCTCTCTCTCTCCCCCGCCCCCCTCTCTCTCTCTCCCCCGCCCCCTCTCTCTCTCCCCCGCCCCCTCTCTCTCTCTCCCCGCCCCCTCTCTCTCTCTCCCCCGCCCCCTCTCTCTCTCTCCCCCGCCCCCTCTCTCTCTCTCCCCCGCCCCCTCTCTCTCTCCCCCCGCCCCCTCTCTCTCTCTCCCCGCCCCCCTCTCTCTCTCCCCCGCCCCCTCTCTCTCTCCCCCGCCCCCTCTCTCTCTCCCCCGCCCCCTCTCTCTCTCCCCCGCCCCCCCTCTCTCCCCCGCCCCCCCTCTCTCCCCCCGCCCCCCCTCTCTCCCCCGCCCCCCCTCTCTCCCCCGCCCCCCCTCTCTCCCCCGCCCCCCCTCTCTCCCCCGCCCCCCCCTCTCTCCCCCGCCCCCCCTCTCTCCCCCGCCCCCCCTCTCTCCCCCGCCCCCCCTCTCTCCCCCGCCCCCCCTCTCTCCCCCGCCCCCCCTCTCTCCCCCGCCCCCCCTCTCTCCCCCGCCCCCCCTCTCTCTCCCCCGCCCCCCCCTCTCCCCCCGCCCCCCCTCTTTTCCTTCCCCATCTCTCTCCCCCACTCTCTCCCTTCTCCCCCCTTTCCCTCCACGTCTCTCATCACTCTCTCTCCCTTCCGCAGTGACGCTGTGCTTCAGAGCCAGAAGAGAAAATGATCATCGACTCCAACCCCCCTCCCCTGCCCCATGGCCTGTCTACTGGAGTGGCCCGGTTCCCGAACGCCTCCCGCCCTCCATCTCCCCCTCAGGAGGTGATGGCCAGGCATCTCGTCCCCTCGAGCAGGTGGGTGGGAGGTGTGAGGGTCTGTTGAAGACCCCTCCCCTTACCCCCCCCCCCGTGAAATAAATTGTACAAATCTTCCCACCTCACCTCATGCTGTTGTCTCTCCATGGTATGTGCTGAAGTGGGGATTGAGGGGACGGGGGAATGGATGTGGGTTGAGGGGAGAGGAGTGGTGTGAGGGGCTGGAAGGAAGAGGTTGGAGAAGGATGGGACAAAGAGTGTGGGAGTGTGTCTGAGCGCTGGGACGACCTGGACTCTAATGGGGTCAATTGGATCAACAAGTTTACAAACGACCCTAAGATGGGGGGGGGGTGGGGCGGGTGGCATCGTGGACGGCAAAGGGAGACGGGTATTTTGAAGCTCGCGGTGGGGGAATCTGGACCAGCTGGGCTGGAAGGCGGTTGATGGGGTTTCACGCAGAGTAGGGTGAGGCGCTGGACAGACAGCGGTGGACGTTCAGGCCCTGAGGAGGGCGGTGGGATAAAGGGGATCCGGGAAAATGCAGAGATGTCGTTTCCGGAAAGTGGCATCATGGGGACAGGGTTGTGGAGAGAGCTTTTGGCATGTTGGCCTCATAAATCAGAGCATCAAGTCCAGGATGTTCTGGTGAAGTTGTACAAGAGACCAAATTTGGAGCATTGGGTGCAGTTTTGGTCACCGAATGACAGGACAGATCTCAATCAGACAGAAAGAGGGCAGAGAAGATTTACGTGGATGTTGCCCGGACGTCAGGGACTGAGTTACAGGGAAAGGTTCAACAGGTTCGGTACTTTACCTCCTGAAGATTTACTGGGATTTGCCCAGATGTCAGTGAATTTGTTACAGGGAAAGGTTCAACAAATTTGGGACTTTATCCCCTGGAGCGTAGAAGACCGAGGGGAGGTTGATATTTTAAATGACGAGGGGACAGACAGAGTCAATGTTGGCAGCTTTTTCCCCACGGGGTGGGGGGGGGGGGCGGTGCGGGTGAGATACAAACTAAAGGACACGGGTTCAGGGTGAAAGGGGAGAAATTTAAGGGGAACCTCTTCATGCAGAGTGTTCGGGACAAGCTGAAGAGGGGAGTGAGAGGTAGAGGGATGGGGAGTGAGAGGTAGAGGGATGGGGAGTGAGAGGTAGAGGGATGGGGAGTGAGAGGTAGAGGGATGGGGAGTGAGAGTAGAGGGATGGGGAGTGAGAGGTAGAGGGATGGGGAGTGAGAGGTAGAGGGATGGGGAGTGAGAGGTAGAGGGATGGGGAGTGAGAGGTAGAGGGATGGGGAGTGAGAGGTAGAGGGATGGGGAGTGAGAGGTAGAGGGATGGGGAGTGAGAGGTAGAGGGATGGGGAGTGAGAGGTAGAGGGATGGGGAGTGAGAGGTAGAGGGATGGGGAGTGAGAGGTAGAGGGATGGGGTGAGACTGAGGGAGGGGAGAAGTAGGGAATGAGACGGAGCGAGGGGGAGAAAGGGAGGGGGGAGAAAGGGAGGGGGAGAAAGGGAGGGGGAGAAAGGGAGGGGGAGAAAGGGAGGGGGAGAAAGGGAGGGGGAGAAAGGGAGGGGGAGAAAGGGAGGGGGAGAAAGGGAGGGGGAGAAAGGGAGGGGGAGAAAGGGAGGGGGAGAAAGGGAGGGGGAGAAAGGGAGGGGGAGAAAGGGAGGGGAGAAAGGGAGGGGGAGAAAGGGAGGGGGAGAAAGGGAGGGGGAGAAAGGGAGGGGGAGAAAGGGAGGGGGAGAAAGGGAGGGGGAGAAAGGGAGGGGGAGAAAGGGAGGGGGAGAAAGGGAGGGGGAGAAAGGAGGGGGAGAAAGGGAGGGGGAGAAAGGGAGGGGGAGAAAGGGAGGGGGAGAAAGGGAGGGGGAGAAAGGGAGGGGGAGAAAGGGAGGGGGAGAAAGGGAGGGGGAGAAAGGGAGGGGGAGAAAGGGAGGGGGAGAAAGGGAGGGGGAGAAAGGGAGGGGGAGACGGACTGGGGAAGAGGGAGGAGTGAAGGACCATATTGATGGTGGGAACTTTAACCGGGGTTCCAATCACACACCGTGGGGGCCAAAGGGTCATCGCCTCCCGAATCGACCCCGCCCCCCTTTTTTAGGAGACCGGCAGTGCGCATGCGGAAGAGACGCACGGCGGCCGTGAACATCCGCATTGTGGTGGTGTGCGAACGATCTGCGAAGGGGTTCCGCTGCGCAGGCGCCGTCCGGACCCCCGCCAGCCTCAAAGATGACGGCAGTGGATGCTGCCAGTCTTGGGGAAACTTCCGGCGCCGGGAAGGAGGGTCTCCCTGACAACCGGAGGCAAGATGGCGGCGGGGATGTACCTGGAGCATTATCTGGATAGTGAGTAATACGGCCTCAAATGGGGGCAAATAAGGCCTCAAATAGGAGAAGGGCAAATACAGGCTCATATAGGGGCAGGGGGCAAATAGAGGTTCAAATAGGGGCAGAGGGCAAATAAAGGCTCAAATAGGGGCAGGGGGTCAAATTCAGGCTCAAAGAGGGGCAAGGGCAAATAAGGCCTCAAATAAGTGCAGGGGGGCAAATACAAGCTCAAAGAGGAGCAGGGGGTAAATATGGTCTCAAATAGGGGCCAGGGGGTAAATATGGTCTCAAATAGGGGCAGGGGGCAATTACGCCTCAAATTGGGGCAGGGGCAATTACACCTCAAATTTGGGCAGTGTGGCAAATAGGGGCAGGGGACAAATAGTGCCACAAATAGGGATAGGGGACAAATACAGGCTCAAATAAAGGCAGTAGGGCAAATAAGGCCTCAAATAAAGACAGGGGGTGTAAATACAAGCTCAAATAAGGGTGGGGGGTGCAAATAAGGCCTCAAATAGGGGCAGGGAAGCAAATACAGGCTCAAAGGGGCAGGGGGTAAATATGGCCTCAAATAGGGCAAGGGACAATTACGCCTCAAATTGGGGTATGGGGGGCAAATATGGCTTCAAATAGGGGTAGGGATGCAAATACAAGCTCAAATGGCGCAGGGGGCAAATGCAGGCTTATATAGGGGCAGGGGGTAAATAGGGCATCAAATAGGGGCAGGGGGCAAATACAAGCCAAATAGCAGGGGCAAAAACAGGCTCAAATAGGGGAAGGGGGAAAATATGGCCTCAAATAGGAGCAGGGGGGGCAAATACAGGCTCAAATAGGGGAAGAGGGGGCAAATATAGCCTCAAATAGGAGCAGGGGGGCAAATACATCCTCAACTATGGGTGGGGTGGAGGCGAGTGGGTATTAAAGGGGAGGGGGTGAGATTTTAAAGGGGAGGTTGGAGATTTTATAGAGGGGGAGTAAATGGGAAGGGGCAGGGGCAAATAGGGACAGGGGCAAATATGGCCTCAAATAGGGGCAGGGGGAAAATACAGGCTGAAATAGGGGCAAGGGCAAATAGGGGAAGGGGGCCAAATAGTGCCTCAAATAGGGATGGGGGCAAATATGGCCTCTGATAGGAGCAGGGGGGAAAATACAGGGTCAAATAGGGGCAGAGGGAGCAAATATGGTCTCAAGTAGGGGTGGGTGGAAAATACAGGCTAAAATAGGGGCAGGGATCAAATACAGCCTCAAATAGGGGCAGGAGGCAAATACAGCCTCAACTAGGGCCAGGGTGGAGGTGAGAGAGTATTAAAGGGGAGGGAAGCAGTTAAAGGGGAGGTTGGAGATTTTATAGAGGGGGGCATTCCCGCCCACCCCGTCAACCCCGTCACAGAGGCCGATCGTTACTTGGGTTGGTGGGGATGAGACGAGACCATGGCAGGGCGGATGGGAGATCACAGAGAGAAGGGCAGAAGAGCCTGGACTGGGAATTGTGAGGGGAGGAGTAGGAAAGTGGAACCGAGACATGAGCTTCTCTCTGTATCAGCCCCCACTCACTCACTCCTGTCACTCCTCCTTCTCCCAATCCCCTAGGTATTGAGAACCTTCCCTTTGAGCTACAGCGGAACTTCCAACTGATGCGGGACTTAGATCAAAGAACGGAAGGTGAGGACTGCCCCCCAAAACCCCATCCTCCCCATGTCTCCCCTTCCCCCACACTGTCATCTTCACTCGCCCCCCATAATATCCCCCCTTTCCCCCTCAATCCTGAGAGTCCATTACCCTCCTCAATCCAAAGGACCGACACTCTTCCCCGCTCTATCTCACAGGTTCCGAGACTCTCTCCCTTCAATACTGGGGAGTCCGAGACCCTCCATACCACACCCAGCAGACCATTCATCCCCTCACCCGATCCTACACTGTCAATTGTCACCACCCCCCGATCCCACACTGTCGATCATCGCCACCTCCTGATCCCACACCGTCAATCATCAACACTCCCCGATCCCGCACCGTCGATCGTCAACACTGCCCGATCCTACACCATCAATTGTCACCACCCCCCGATCCCACACCGTCGATCGTCACTACCCCCCCTGAACCTGCACCGTCAATTATCAATGTCTCCTGATCCCACCCCGTCGATCGTCAACACAATCCCGCCCCGTCGATCGTTAGTGGAAAGAAAATGGTCTAGAACCACTGTTTTAACCTGGTGCTTCTCAACCATCTTCCTTTCCACTCACACGCCACTTTAAGTCATCCCTCTGCCCTCAGGGCTCTGTGATTAGTCAGGGATACCAACACTTCAAAACAAACCTCATTTTAAAATGCCAGAGCTCTGCTCAAGCCAGACACTCCGGAACTTTGAAGAACGCCTAAAGGTTGGTGTTAATCGGACACACTGTGGAGTAAATGGATGGTGGTTTTGGAAAGCAACAGAGTATCGGGGTCTGGAGCCGCAACCTATCGCCTGCAGTGGTCTCTCTGGAAGCTTGGCTGTAAACCCGATTTTTGGAAGACAAGTTCTGAGCTCAGAACCACCACCCCCCTCGGTGATGACCTGGAAGAAAAAGGTCGCCGTTCCGGGGAAAAAAACCCGGCAAGACCCTTGAGTGGCCAATCGGGAGGGAATCGGCCTGCGCGTGAGTGAGATTGGACTGTGAACCTCTTCTGGACTTTCACGATCATAATCTGTTCCAGAATTCAATAAAAGTTTTCACTTAATAATAAGCAAAACTAAAAGAGTATTATTTGAGACATTATATTTCTCTTTCGTTCGTCGAAAGGAAATAATGAGCTTTGGAAGCATCTTCTACCATTCAGAGCCCCATTTGACTCCTTATCATTAAGAATTAATGATGAAGAGTAAAAAGAAGCTCTTTTTGATGTCATGGTTTTTTACGTGAAATCTTGCTCATAATCCCTTCTGTTTCATACAATTCAATTCAATGTTTCCACCCCATCGGCCACACCGGTGTCTCTCCCCCACCCCAAAATCAGGGGTTTTCCAGACAATTGCCTCTTTGATTTTTCCGCTTTGATTTGTTGCTGACGTGAATGATTTTAAAAGAAACCGCCACAATCCATCCCCTTTTAAAACATATCAAATATAACCTTTCCAGACCTGCGGATTTATTTCCTTGCCTCCCCATGGTGTCCCTATGAGCCCGCAACCCCTTCTCAGAGCAACAAGGCCCGGATCCAGTCTGGTGGAGAGCGGACTTTACGAAGTCCCCGTCGAAGTCCCGCTGCGGGTCGTGAAAGCTCTCCTTTCCCCCTCCCATCCACGGACCGCCCCAGTTTCTCCCAAGGTGGCCAAATGGATGTGGCCGCCACCTCCTCTCCCGGAAGCTCATCCCCTTCACCGAGAAAAGACGTTCCACCTTCCCCCCCCCCCCCGTGTTCCTTCTAAACTTTTGCCCCTTAACTGTTTCAGTCTCTCCTCCTCTCACTTGACAAAGCCTCTCCATGTCAACTCTACCCACCTCTCCCCCTCTTAATACCTCCCCTCAACCTTCTACGCACCTAATCTGCTCAATGTAATCTAGACGCTGAAATCGAGGTCAATCTTCTCTGCACTCTCCCCACCTTTTTGATCCTCCTTCCTGTAATTCAGTGACCCAGATCTACGCGCTCTGCAGCAAATTTGGCCTCACAAATGCCTCAAGCGGTCTTGCTGTTATCTCCCGGCTTCGATCAATAAAGCCCAGCATCCCAAAGGCCCTCTTCACCGCACTGAGACCCTGCCTTCAGGGAAAAGATGCACCATGGCTCTGCTCCCTGATGCCCTCCCGGGTCCTTCCAAACTGAAGCATGTCTCAGCATGAAATGCCGTCCCCTTCCGATCTGTCCCGCAATCGTTGCAAATCTCCCTCACTGTCTGCGACCTCAGTATCATCCACACACTTACTGATCCATTCCTCTCCCCCCCCCATCATTAATGTATTGTTATGAGTCCAGAGGACCCCAAAACCAAGCAGCAAAGGATATTCACTGAGCAAAGGGTTACTTAAACAAAAGTTGCTTTTAATTATCTTTAAGCATGAAAACAGAATCACACTTTAACTAACTTAACCCCTTTCTAGTTCTAAGCGCATGTGTATGATGTATGTGTAAGTTCAGAAGAGTTCTTTGGTTCACAGTCCAATCTCACTCCTCCTTCACTGGTTGCAGGCAATTCTCAAGACTGTGTGCAGAATTTAACATTTATAAAGTTCACCAGGCTTTGGTGAATGATTAATGGTTACCACTCAGGAAGGCTCTTGTTGGTTTTCAAAGAGGGACTTATTGTTCGCTGGATGCCACCACTGATTCCTTGTAATCAGCCTCGTCAGCATCTCGCCGAAGAAACCTGCCACATCAGGTCACCACAGAATTCCTTTTTGTTCCAAGTTAAACATTAGGCAGCCAGTCCTCTCCTCTTATGTGGACCACAAGGCTGAACTAAGCACTCACAACCCGTCTTCCAAGTGGGGTTTTTTTGCAAGCTTGCCCTGTTCCAGTCCCAGCTGCTGACTGTAGCACTGCAGAACTCAATCCTCTCTCTCAGAGAGAAAGCCTGTTTTACTCTCTCTTGGCTTGTAAAATCACATGACCCTCTTAGACCAGCAAGTTCCCCTCCAGACAGCCTGCAGCTCCAATGAGTTCTTTCATCTGTTGCCTTTTTGCAAATGACAATCCATCAGTGACATCTCTTGGACACTCTCCAAAGCTTTTGCAAAGGCTCTTGGCACCCAGATGACTGGCATGAGCAGAAGTCCGGTATTTTAAAGTGTTGGTATGTGACCTACACTTAAAAAGCCTGCCCCAATTTATCTCCCAAAAACATGTCTATAATCTGTCACCTTCCTAACTAACCTTCCATGTGGGACCTTATTGAAGTCCATATAGACAGCATCCACTGCTCTATTCTCATCAACATTCCTGCTCCCCACTTCCAAAAAAAATCCAACAAGATTGGTCAACCGTGACCTTCCACGCACAAATCCATGTTGAGTATTCCTGATCAGACCCTGTCTCTCCAGGTACTATCTCCAAGAACACTTTCCATTAATTTACCTACCACCGACGTCAAACTTACAGGATGTAGAATCTGAATTGAAAAATGAATGACGAGCATCTAAAGAAGATGAATTCACCATGTCGGGGCTGAAAATTATCTTTCTTTCCATCTCCCCCCTCCCCCCCTCTCCCCCCCCCCCCCCCACCACAACAGACCTGAAGGCAGAGATCGATGAGCTGGCGGGCGAGTACATGAACCGGTCGCGGACGTTGGGCCCCGAGCGGAGGCTGCAGCTGCTCCAGCGGATCCAGGGGGCCTATGGCAAGTGCAAGGAGTTCGGCGACGACAAGGTGCAGCTGGCCATGCAGACATATGAGATGGTGGGTGCCCCCAGAACCTTTGTGGAGGATGGGGAATGGTGCCAGGTTCCCCACTTCCACCCCTGGGAATGAGGGGAGGGTGTCCCGGACCCCCAGGGTAAGGTCGAAAGGGTCTCAGGCCCCCAGGATCAAGGGGAAAGGTTCTGATTGCCTGGGAATGAGGGGAGGGGGTGTCGGTCCCCCCGGGAATGAAGGGAGGGTTTTCTCAGACCCCCTCCAGAAGGAGAGGAGAGGGTCTTGAACCCCTGGGAATGAGGGGAGAAGGTTTTGGACCCCCAGGATTGAGGCGAGGAGGGGCTCTTCACCCAGGCTGATACCCCCACAGGTGGACAAACACATCCGGAGGCTGGACACAGACCTTGCTCGGTTCGAGGCTGACCTCAAGGAGAAGCACATCGAGTCGAGTGACTGTGACAGCACATCCAGCAAGGGGAAGAAGAGTAGGTGCCCTCTTCCCCAGTCCCTCACTCCCCCTCCCACTTCTCTCCGCCCTCTCTTCTCTATCTCTCTCTCTCCCACCCCCCACTCTCTATCTCCTGCCCCCCCCCCCCACTCTCTATTTGAAACGCTATGGGCAGATGGGCGGGATGCATCCATGGACAGGATGGGTCTGGAGGGACGTGGGACAGGTCCGTGGTCGAGATGAGTCTGGGGGCACGTGGGTGGGACAGTTCCATGGATGGGGCAGGTCTGGAGGGTCGTGGGGCAGGTGTGAGAGACAGATCCGTGGACAGGAAGTGTCTGGGGAATGTGGGGCAGGTGGGAGGGACGGACCCATAGATGAGACAGGTCTGGAGGGTCGTCGGGCAGGTGAGAGCAACAGACCTGTGGACGGGACATGTCTGGGGAACATGGGGCAGGTGAGAGGGACAGACCCGTGGACGGGACAGGTTTGGGGGAGCGTGGGGCAGGTGGGAGGGATGGATCCATGGACGGGATGAGTCTGGAGGGACGTGGAGTAGGTTGGATCCGTGGACGTGACAGGTCTGGAGGGACGTGGGGCAGGCGTGCCGGTCGGATTCCACCCCATCCCCTCCGGTGACCGGCTCTCGCTCCCCCCCCCCCCCCCCCCACACACAGAGGGCCGGGGTCACCGGGAGAAGAAGACGGCTCGGAATCGGTCGAAGATGAAGGGCTCCGACGAAGAGGCGCCAAAGATCGGGCAGAAGAAGCTGAAGATGGCTCACACGTGAGGATCAGGGAAGCCCCCCCTTGTCCGTCTACTGCCCCTTCGTCCGTCCCGGGGTGAATGTATGCGAGGGAGGGTAAGATTGTACTCTTACCTCCCCCCCCCCCCCTCACTATCTGTCCATCTCCCCACCCCGCAGGGTGGAGTTCGTGGCTCCCTCCATCAGTTTCGGGAACGTGCACCCATCAGACGTCCTGGACATGCCGGTCGATCCCAACGAACCGACCTACTGCCTCTGCCACCAGGTGTCGTACGGAGAGATGATCGGGTGTGATAATGCTGATGTGAGTGTGTCAGATAGGGGGGAGAGAGACGGGGGGGAGGGCAGAAGGGGAGGGGGGATGTGTCGCATTAATCTTAATCATATATTTAACCTCTCTCTTCCTATCTGTCTCTCCTCCCCATTTCTCTCTCCACCATCTGTCTCTCTCCCCATCTCTCCCACTTTCTACCTCACCTCTACCCCGTCTCTCTCTCTCTCATCTCTCCCTCTTTCCACCTCACCTCTACCCCGTCTCTCTCTCTCATCTCTCCCTCTTTCCACCTCACCTCTATCCCGTCTCTCTCTCTCCCCTCATCTCTCCCTCCACCTCATCTCTACCCTGCCTCTCTCCTCGTCACTCTCTCCCTCTTTCCACCTCACCTCTACCCCGTCGCTCTCTCTCCCTCATCTCTCCCTCTTTCCACCTCACCTCTACCCCGTCTCTCTCATCTCTCCCTCTTTCCACCTCACCTCTACCCCGTCTCTCTCTCCCCTCATCTCTCCCTCTCTCCACCTCATCTCTACCCTGCCTCTCTCCTCGTCCCTCTCTCCCTCTTTCCACCTCACCTCTACCCCGTCGCTCTCTCTCCCTCATCTCTCCCTCTTTCCACCTCACCTCTACCCCGTCTCTCTCTCTCATCTCTCCCTCTTTCCACCTCACCTCTACCCCGTCTCTCTCTCTCCCTCATCTCCCTCTTTCCACCTCACCTCTACCCCGTCTCTCTCTCTCTCTCCCCTCATCTCTCCCTCTCTCCACCTCATCTCTACCCCGCCTCTCTCTCTCTCCTCGTCCCTCTCTCCCTCTCTCCACCTCATCTGTACACCCATCTCTCTCTGTGCACCCCCCTCTCTAACCCTCAGTGCTCCATCGAATGGTTCCACTTTGCTTGTGTTGGACTCACAACGAAACCGCGAGGAAAATGGTGAGAGTGTGTTGGTACCTGCAGGGACTGTGATGGGGCTGGCGGGGATTCCACTGGGACCTGCAGGGACTGTGATGGGGTTGTGGGGATTCTACTGGGACCTGCAGGAACTGTGATAGGGCCTGCGGGACTGTGATGGGGCCTGCAGGGACTGTGATGGTATGAGAAACAGAAGTACCTTCACAGATTTCGCTCGAGACAAAAATTGAGAACAAAGAACATTTATTGTACAACAGTGCAAAGTTGGGTGCTTCCCCTTACCATGGGAATGCACACACATACTGGGGCTCACCCAACTTTTATACAGTTCATTTCAGTGTAAAGATACCCTCCCCCCTCTTAACATTCTTCTGCCTCCTGGATTGATTTGGCATTTGGTAATTCTGTCTGCCTACTGCAGTTTCTGTAAACTTGAAAGACCATGGGGTATCCTGTCTGGGTCCCATCATGTCATTGTCCTTATTCATGAATCTGCCTTTGTTCTTATTCACACATCTCAACCCCCAGGACTTACTACCAGAATTTGCTAATTCTTTCTATCACTATAAGACCCTTCTTCTATTATACTTGCGTAACCCTTCCTCACACTCTTTATCGGAATTCATCCCTATTCAGCACTTACTTAACTTCCTCTAGTCTAGTCTATTATTCTTTATTTCATTCATACTAACTTTACTTCCTATATTCTATTATCTTTCACAATGGGGTTGTGGGGATTCTACTGGGACCTGCAGGAACTGTGATGGGGCATCCAGGGATTCTACTGGGACCTGCAGGACTGATGAGGCCTTTTGGGATTCTATGGTACTTGCAAGAACTGTGATGGGGCCTGCGGGGATAATACTGTGCTGTGGGGACTGCGCTGGGAATACGTCGTGGACTCTTCTGGACAAGAGAACAGTGTGTTTGACCCTCCTCTCTCTCCCCCCACTCCCCTCTCTTACACCCCCCTCCCCCCCCCCCCCCACCTACATCGCAGGTACTGTCCCAGATGCCTTCAGGAGAGGAAGCGGAAGTAACCGGAGATCACGGCTGGTTCCCCACCCGCTGCGCCCTTCTCCCCCACCTTCGGGCGGGGGGGGAGGGAGAAGAAGTCCCCTCCCCGACCACCACATCCTCCGCGTCCTAACCCCCCTTCTCCCACCTCCCCCTACAGAATGCAAAACTCTGGCTCGTCCAGACTCTCTCCCCCCACCCCCACCTCCGTTCACCGGTGTGGGAGCCCAGGGAAGAAGTGGGAGCAGGGAGGGATGGTGCAGGAAGTCAGCAAATTCAGAATAAAGCCAGTTCAAGATTTCGGCGTCTGGTCCTTTAAAACAATTGTTAATTGATGGGTAAGAAACTTTCTCTGTTCTCACAAAGGAACAGCAGTTGGCCAAAGATTCGTGCTCGGACCCCGTCCCACGGCCCTATGGCCGGGCGCAGTCCCGACGACCTTGCCGCGGTTGCTGGCAGACAGCCACGAGGGAAGAGTCCAGGGAGGGAGGACGATCGGCAGGAACTTCGCAAGGTGTCTGTGGAGATTCGGAGGCTCCTGCTGGCGGGGGAGGGTGGGGGCCAGGACATCGCCGCCAATGCTCAGGAGAGTGGGAGGGTGTTATTCACTCAGCTTGCTACGCCAGACTTTACTCCGTTGAGAGGACGTTGACACGAGGCGACGTCTTGGTCAAAGCTGCCTCAGTCACTACTACCATCGGTGGAGGAAGTGTGAGAAATGCCTTCGCGTTCACAAAATATGCTCGAGACAAAAGATGAGAACAAAGAACATTTATTAATATTTACAACATTGCAAGGTTGGGTACTCTTCCCTTACCTCGGGGAAAGTACCCCGAGGGTGGAAAGCTTCTTTGTTTTTATACAATTTTCACTTCACCTCCCCTTACGTTTGTCCTTCTTGGATTGGTTTGGCACTTTTCCCTATTCGTCTGAGTCTTGACTGACTCCAACTTTCTCTTATCCCGTGCTCACACCTCCTTTCCCCACCCCCTATTAAACAAGCTCTTTATGTGTACGTGCATATTTCTATGTCTGCTTAAATTCCTGTTATCTTGTTTACTTTGTTCTGCTTTTTTCATGCGCCATTTTACACAAAGAACATTTTAGCTTTTTCCTTGCTATTTCTGTCTACCTTCTATAACTGTTTCAGAACTCCTACCATTAAAATGATAACTGTTTCTAAACTACAATTAAAATAATAACCATTAAAATAACTGTTTCTAAACTCTTACAATCCACCCCTTAAAAAGAGCTACGCTTTCAAACCTGTCTAAATAATAGAAGTTTCTTTTTCCCATAGTTTCAGAAGGTTCTTTGCCGCCTCAGCATAATCCTGTTGTTGCAGAACCGTAATGGGACTGATTTGTCGAATGGCTCGTCTAACCAAACACTGGAGGCAAGGAAGGATGCAAGGGGTCAGTATTAAGGCAAGAAGTATAAAGGCAGAAAAGATAAGTGCTGAATGTATCCATGACCAGGAGCCACTAAACCATTTATACAACCATGAGCCAACGGCGGGGTGCCATGTTTGCACAGGCACATGGGAGAGTTTCCGTATACCTGAAGAAATATCTTTAACAGCTTGTCCATTATTATCAATTTTAAGGCAGCAATTAAGAGAGATTCAGCTTGCCACACACACCACCTTCTGCAGCCAATAAATAGTCCAGGGCTAGGCGGTTCTGATAAACGGTAGCCCGGATTTGCTGTTGTTCCTCTGCCAACAAATCTAAGGCAGTAGCTGTCTGGTTAGTAATTATTTCTAGGACAGCCTGCAAACGAATTAAACAATCAAGCATGTAGATTGGACTTCAGTACCCCCATGAGCCATCCCGTGCCCACGTAGCTGGTCCATAGTACAAAATTATGCGTTCAGGGGGCCAGTCATCCCCCCATTTGCCGATCTCAACCGAACGGCGTCGTATGGGGGAATGTAATCGAGTGGAAATATGTTCATCGGAATCTGGAGGAAGAAGATGAAAATGTGGTTGAATCATACCAATACAACAAGTCCCACTCCAGTCGGGTTCAAGGTGTGTATAAGCCATATTCCCACAAATCCAATATAATCCGTCGGGTGCATAGCCGGAAGGACTAGAATCTTCCCAGTAGGATCTCAGTGCAGGAATAGCCTGATACGGATTGAAACCAGTGCAATTCCAAAACTCAATGTCAGCAAGGTCAGAAGTGTCATTAATGGGAACCGGGGGTACACAGGGAACATCTGATCAATTAGAAAGGGACAGGAAACCGGTAGGAAGGGTTGGAACTCAATTTCCACTAGTAATATTTTTCCAGCGCCGGCAAGCCAAATCACCCTTTGGGTACCTGCCGTGTTCTTTTACCAAGCACTCAAAGCCTTGTGGATGATTTTCCATCTTTCAAGACTCACGGGATTGACCAGAAGTGCTAGTGGAAAGATTGGAGGCAAGAAGTGTACGATCATCTAATGGCTCACCTCTCCATGGCCAAGTTCCATCCCGGGTTGGTCCACTACAAATCCAACAGTTACGGACCCAAAGCTCCTGGACTGTAAGCTGGTGTAAATCAACCCATAAGTTATCCCCAAGTCTGTGTCTATTCACCTGTTTCCTGGCCCTCTCATACAGGCTCCTGCGGACTCCATGTGGGGAGGTGGTAGTTGGAGCCATGGTCGTTTCCAGTTCCAGGTACGTTGCCGTTCGAACTAAGGGGTCCCCTGGATTGCCGAAGCCAGGAGACATACATATCCGGCCCCGGGGTGGACAGCCACGAGACCCACCGCCCCCATGACAACAAAGAGCCAAAAACGTCCTGCCCCCGAAGGAGCAAATCTTAAAGATAACATTCGCTACGCATTGGACTGGCACATTTGACCAAGCCTCAAAGATCCTCTCCTGTCTCATTCCACCTCCCTTCTCACCTCCCTCAGTGCTGCCCTGTATCCAGTAGGACTTTTCACAACCCAGCTGGGAACAGAGGGGTAAGGTAGTCCTCTTACAAATATTTTTCACACAGCTTGTAACATCGATTAGTTTATCAGCAGCAATGAAACAACCCATCCCCACAATAGAGAGTAAAAGACACATTTTTAACATTTTCTTGGATCCTTCTTTCGCAAAGTCAATTTAAGTCTATTGGGGTGTAACTCGGACCACCACTCGGAGTCCCATGGGTCCTCGTGAGTCTCGGGGGGCGAACGATACCACTTTACTCGCTGAACATGCGTCCAACCCTTTTCTCGAGTGCGAACTGCAGTGCCTGTAACAAGAAGGATACAAAAAGGACCATCCCAGGTTGGCATCAACTTAACATCTTTCCAACTCTTTATCAATACCCAGTCACTGGGTTGAATGGTATGTATGGGGAATTCCAAAGGCGGCGTCTGTGCTAGAAACCCCCTTCTCAGATCAGCCAACGTGGTGGAAAGTTCCTGCAGATACTTAGATATAAATTGGTCATTTGCCTCCGGTATTGGGAGGTCTGTATGGGAGCCCAGATAAGGAAGGCCGAACATCATTTCATACGGGGAGACGGCAATATCACGACGGGGAGCGGTACGAATATGAATCAAAGCCAGGGGTAAACATTTAAACCAGGAGAGACCTGTCTCAGCACACAGGCGGGTGAGCTGAAGTTTAAGCGTCTGATTCATACGTTCTACACGTCCTGAACTCTGAGGGTGCCATGGGGTATGTAATTGCCAATCTATGCCCAAAAATCTACAGACCTCTTGCAGCACACGGGACGTAAAGTGCGGTCCTCTATCCGAGTCAATGGTCTCGATAATTCCGTATCGTAGAATTAATCGAACCACTGTTCTGGCTCGGTCATTTGAAGTAGGACAAGCCTCAACCCAAAGGGTAAAGTGGTCCATCATTACTAACAGGTACTTATAATTACTGGACCTGGGTAATTCAGTGAAATCAACCTGCATGCGCTGAAAGGGGCGCATAGTCAAGCCACGACCGCCACTCATGGACTTACGCATGGAGGCTTTATTTACCCATTGACAATAGGGGACACCCCTGAACACTTTGCTTAGCGAAGGTATAAATACCAAAGCAATAGTACCGGCTACTAAAGGCATCAACCAATGCCTATGTTCCCCAGTGTGATTGCAGAAGGAGTCCGGTTATAACCTGTCTTGCTACTGCCGGATTTAATACTTTAACCCGCCTGTTGTCCACCACAGTCCATCTCGGATCTTATACATCCCCTGTGTCTCCATCTGCCTCTGCTCTGCCTCGGTAAAAATAGGATTTTTCTGTAACTCCTGGGGTACAGGTAACAACACGTACATTTGTATAGTCTCTCCCATGGATGCTTCCTTTGCGACCTCATCTGCCTGTCTATTACCTCAGGCTTCGGGGCTTTCCCCTATCTGATGTCCCCGTACATGGATCATGGCCACCTCCTTAGGCAGCATTAAAGCATCCAAACATTTGATTATTAAATTTTCATGGACTAATTTTTGGCCCTTTCCTGTAATTAACCCCCGTTCCTTCCAAATTTTTCCAAAGGTTATGTACAACTCCAAAAGCATATTTAGAATCTGTGTAAATTGTTCCTACTTTCCCCTGTAGTCCCTGGAGGGCTCGACACAGTGCATATAATTCACATGTCTGAGCCGACCAGGGACCAGGGAGGTGACCAGCTTCGATAACAGAACCATCTTTTCCATCCACTATGCCATATCCACTGTAATGAGTTCCTTCTATACAACGAGAAGAACCATCTATAAACCATCTCTCTCCCTCACATAGAGGCTCATCCCCTAGATCGCTCTGGATCTTAGTTTGCAAATCTATTATTTCCAAGCACTCATGTTCCAGCTGATCATAAGCCGTCTCACTTGATGGAGATACTAAGAATGCAGCTGGGTTCTGGTCCCGATTAGTAACCAGCGTCAAGTCATCTCGGTCCATCAAAATTGCCTCATATTTTAGAATTCTCGAATCAGTCAACCATCTACCCGCACGCTGTAACAGAATAGTTCTAACTGTGTGCGGGGTATGGACAGTCATGGGTGCGCCAAAGGTAATCTTTCGACCCTCTTCTACCAGGACAGCGGTGGCAGCAATAGCCTGGACACACTCCGGCCATCCGTGGCAAACTGGGTCCAATACTTTGGACAAAAACGCCACTGGTTGCCAGAGCCCCATTCGCTCCTGGGTCAATACACCTGTAGCTGCCCCATCCTTTGCATTAGTAAATAAGTCAAATGGTTTATTCAAATCACTGGAGCCTTGGCGAGACAACTCTTTATCCTCTTAAATCCCTCCATTTCTTCCTCTGTCCAGACAACAAGAGAATTATCTAGGCCAGCTAACTTATCATACAAAAATTTTTACCAAACTAGAATAATTTTCTATCCAAATTCGGCAATATCCCACCAGACCAAGGAAGTTCCTGAGCTCCTTGGGAGGTGGGACCTGCAAAATACCATGTATTCTCTCCGGGCTTATTCGCCGACACCTCTGACTAATTAGATGGACCAGGTATTTTACCTCTGGCTGCACAAATTGCAATTTCGCCTCACTTACTCTCAGCCCCTTTTCTCCCAGAAAGTTTAACATATCCACCGTATATTGTTTGACAGCCTCCTGTTCTTTTCCTGTGATTAATAAATCATCTACATATTGTATTAGTTGACAGACTGATCTTTTTGGAGCTTCTTCCAACACTTGTTCTAATACCTGGCCAAACAGATTAGGGGACTCTGTAAAGCCTTGTGGGAGAACTGTCCAGCGATACTGGTTCTTTCATCCAGTATATGGATTTTCCCATTCAAAGGCAAACATGTCCCTATTACCCTCATCCAGAGGGCAAGCCCAAAATGCATCTTTCAGGTCTATCACACTAAACCATTTACTATTTGGATCTATTTTTCCCATAATAGTATATGGATTAGGCACAACGGGCTATCGGGCAGAATTACCTTATTTAACTCTCGTAGGTCCTGTACCAGCCGATAAGTACCGTCTGGTTTTTGAACTGGCACTATTGGGTTGTTAAAGGGGGACATACAGGGTTCAAGTAACCCGTCCAATAATAATTGATCAATTACGGGTTGCAGCCCCTTCCTTCCCTCCATTGGGATGGGATATTGCTTTCGTCTGACGATCTGACTGGGGTCTTTTAGCGTGACCCGAAGTGGGGGAACATCCAACCCCCCTCTATTTCCCTTCTTGGCCCACACCTTGGGATCGATCAACTCACGATCTTCTTGTGTCAATGTGTAGAACTGGACCCCAATTCCCTTTCCTTGAGGCCGGGTCCCGATACCCAATAAATCATGCAAATCTCGTCCCAGCAGGCAGACTCCTGCCTGGGGAACCAGTAGAAGGTCTCCCGTTATTACTTTTCTCCCTATTTGTATCCTGAGGCCCCTTACTTCTGGAACCTCAAAATTAGATCCCCCAACTCCCGAAATGACTACTTTTCCATTAGGCACCGTTCCTTTGGGTTTGGTTAGAATGCTAGAACGAGCTGCTCCTGAGTCTACCATAAAGATCATGTCCTCTTCGTGGGGTCCTATGCTTAAGTTTACCAATGGTTCTCCATGCAGTCCCATGGCACTCTTTACGGGAGAACCCTGACTTCCCTAATCTTCCTCCTCCATCAGGGCATAGGACCGTGTGTCCCTAGCCCTCTGGGGGCATTCCCTCTTGAAGTGTCCCTCTCTCTTACAATAGTAACAAACCTTGGGCCCTGTCTGCCATCCTTTGTTGGGACCACCTCTTGGGGCCCCCGCTTGTGGTCGGGGACCCTGTTGTTCATCCCATCCTGGCCCTCCTCTTTCTCTCATTCCCATCCATCCACTTTGACTTCCCTGCTGTCCATCTACGACTTCCTTTCCCGCCTGCATTAATATCTTCACCTTTCTTTTCTGCTTATCCTCACTTCTCTGAACGTAAGCTCTCTGGGCTATTTGTAGAAGTTGTGATAATCCCTGTTTGTGCCAATTTTTAGTCTTTTGGAGTTTCTTTCTTACGTCTGGGGCTGAATTTGTAACAAATCCTGTCAAAACTAACTGTTCCCCCGCCGGCGACTCTATATCTAACCCCCCATATTGCTGTATTGCCGCCCGCAATCCAGTCAGAAAGCTGAAGGAGGGAGGAGTCACGTGATGGAGTAGTGGCCGGACGGTGAACTCCAGCCCTCTCCAGAAAAGTCAGAAAAAACAAAGCAAAACACAAAGGCACAGAAATAAAAATCAAAGTAAAGTGAATATAAAGGTGGAAAGAAGATGGCGACGAAAAAAGAAAAGTTGAAACCAACGGTAAGAAGAGAGGAAGAGAAGACAACGGAAGATGAAGGAAAAGGCCTTACCTGTTCGAAGAGGCCCGCGGTGGAGAGAGAAACCCGCTCCCTCAGGTTGGTCGAATATGGACTACAAAAATGGCTCACTGAGCCGAGTAAAAGTGCGCAACCGCGCATGCGCGATACGCATGAAAAAAAACACTCCGACGGGATGGGTGACCAGCTGGGGAGTCGATCTCCACAGCCGGCAACGACAGCTGCAGAACACCTGCAGCAAGAGGAGAACACAGAAGACAACGAAAACAAGAAAGAAGAGAAGAAAAGGGCAACAAAGAAACAACAGATGGCCAACCCAGAGGAAGAAGAAGAGGAAGAGTACAGTGAAATAGAAGAAGAAGGGAAAGGCAAGATAAAGGATTTACTTTCTCTTATTAAAGAATACATGGAGTAATTTAAAGAATGGCAAGCGCAGGAATTTGATGATTTAAGAAGAAGTATAAACAATACAGAAGAGAAAATGAATAAAATAGATATGACCTTATCAGAAATGGGAAAAAGAATGGACAAGGTGCAAGAACGAGAAGCAGCAGTAGTAAAAAAGAAATTAGAGGAATCTAATAAAAAAGTTAAAGAGACACAAGAACTGTTAGCCCAGAAAATAGATATAATGGAAAATTCTTCTTCTTCTTTGGCTTGGCTTCGCGGACGAAGATTTATGGAGGGGGTAAAAAGTCCACGTCAGCTGCAGGCTCGTTTGTGGCTGACAAGTCCGATAACATAAAGATAGTGGGCCTTAAGGAAGATGAAGAAGGCAAGAATATGAGAGAGTTTATAAAAGATTGGATCCCTAGGATCCTAGGATGTCCAGAACTACAGCAAGAAATGGAAATAGAAAGGGCACATAGAGCATTGGCCTTTAAACCACAATCACATCAAAAGCCAAGATCTGTTTTAGTAAAATTCCTAAGATATACTACAAGAGAAAAGGTACTGGAGAAAACAATGGAAAAAGTAAGAGAGGACAATAAGCCACTGGAGTACAAAGGGCAAAAAAAATCTTCATTTATCCAGATATAAGTTTTGAACTCCTGAAGAAGAGAAAGGAGTTCAATACAGCAAAGGCGATTTTATGGAAGAAAGGGTATAAATTTATACTAAAGCATCCAGCGGTATTGAAAATATTTATTCCAGGACAACAAAACAGACTATTCTCGGATCCAGAGGAAGCACGAAAATTTGCAGAACAATTACAAAATAGACTGAGAGATGAAGACGTGTAACGAGAGTACAAAAGACTGCAAACTAAAAAGACATAAGGTTTGAGCTCCTGAAGAGGAGGAAAGAGTTCAAAACATCGAAAACGATCTTATGGGAAAAAAAAACTATTCTCGGATCCAGAGGAAGCAAGGAAATTTGCAGAACTACAAAACAAACAGAGAGATAAAGACATGTAATAAGAGTAAAAATGACCACGATTTATATGTATGTGGGTAAAGAGGTATATGTGTGTATATGTATAATGTGCATACATGAATGTATCCGTATTTAGAGGGAAATATAGATAGTATAGACAAGAATTAATAAGGGAAGGAAAAGGAATAGAGGGAATAAGGAGGGAATTAAAAGAGTGACCTTTGTCACATATGAAAAGCAAAACCTTTTCTGGGGGGGGCTGGGTGGGGGGGTATTATGGTCACTGCAAAATCAGCTGACGCTTGCGAGTGAATTCGCAAATCCAAATGGAGAGGGGAGATGTGGTTGTCCGACAAGGGATAAAGGACAACTCAGGAGGGGAAGGGGGGATTGGGGCTAAAGAAGTTTTAAATAGGAGAATAAGGAAAATGTTTGATGTTTTAGGAATGTTGTCTTATAAAGGATTCAAAACAAGAAAACAGAAATGGATAAGAAGGAAAAGTAATGATGGAGAAACGGAAAGGGAAGATAAACAAAGTATAAAATGGCTACATTGAACTATATGACTTTAAATATTAATGGAATACATAACCAAATTAAAAGGAAGAAACTGCTAAATTTACTGAAAAAAAATTGATATAGCATTTGTGCTATAAGAAACACATTTAACTGAATTGGAACATAAGAAATTAAAGAGAGATTGGGTAGGACACGTAACAGCAGCATCGTATAATTCAAAAGCAAGAGGAGTAGCTATATTAATTAGTAAAAATGTGTCATTTAAAATAGAAGAGGAAATAATAGATCCAGCAGGGAGATATGTAATGATAAAATGTCAGATATATTCGGAGTTTTGGAATCTACTCAATGTATATTCACCTAACGAAGAAGATCAAAAGTTCATGCAAGATATCTTTTTGAAGATAGCAGATACGCAAGGGAACATATTAATAGGAGGGGATTTCAACCTGAATTTGGATTCAAATATGGACAAAACTGGGAAAAAAATTAACAGAAAGAACAAAGTAACCAAATTTATAATTAAATCGATGGAAGAAATGCAACTTTTGGATATATGGAGGAAACAACACCCAAAGGAAAAGGAATATTCATATTACTCGGCTAGACATAAAACATACTCAAGAATAGACCTATTTTTGTTATCAGCTCGAATGCAAGATAGAGTAAAAAAAACAGAATATAAAGCTAGAATACTATCGGACCATTCACCCTTAATATTGACAGTAAAGTTAGAGGACATCCCTCCAAGAATGAATAGATGGAGATTAAACCCCATGTTGCTTAAAAGGCAGGATTTTAGAGAATTTATTGAAAAACAAATAAAAATGTATTTTGAAATAAATACGGAATCAGTGGAAGATAAGTTTATACTATGGGATGCAATGAAAGCATTCATTAGAGGGCAAATAATAAGTTATGTAACCAAGATGAAGAAGGACTATCATCTGGAAACAGAGCAGTTGGAAAGGGAAATAGTAAATATAGAAAAAGAATTAGTAATGAAGGAAGATATTACTAAAAGAAGAGAATTGGCGGATAAAAAAATAAAATATGAAACACTACAAACATATAAGGTGGAGAAAAATATAATGAAGACAAAACAGAAATATTATGAACTAGGTGAAAAAACGCACAAAATCCTAGCATGGCAGCTTAAGACAGAACAAGCTAAGAAAATGGTATTGGCATCAAGGAAAAAAGACAAACAAATTACATATAATCCAAAAGAAATTAAGGAAAACTTTAGAGAATTCTATGAACAATTATACCGAACTGAAAATGAAGGGAAAGAAGGGAAAATAGATGAATTTCTGACTAAAATTGAACTACCAAAACTACAAATAGAGGAACAAAATAAATTAACAGAGCCATTTGGAATAGTAGAAATACAAGAGATAATAAAAAAACTACCAAATAAGAAGACACCAGGAGAGGATGGATTCCCAATAGAATTCTACAAAACATTTAAAGACTTATTAATTCCGCCCCTCCTGGAAGTAATCAACCAGATTGATGAAACACAAAGCTTACCAGATTCATTTAAAACTGCAATAATTACAGTAATACTAAAGCAAGGGAAAGATCCACTCTCACCAGCATCATATAGACCAATATCTTTACTTAACACAGATTATAAGATAATAGCTAAACTATTAGCAAACAGATTAGCAGAGCATGTCCCAAAAATGGTAAATTTAGACCAAACTGGATTTATCAAAAAAAGACGCACAACAAACAATATTTGTAAATTTATTAACTTAATTCATGCAGTAGAAGGAAATAAAGCACCTACAGTAGCAGTTGCTTTAGACGCAGAGAAGGCCTTTGACAGAGTAGAATGGAATTATTTGTTCAAAGTATTGCAAAAATTCAGTTTACCGGAGAAGTATATTAATTGGATTAAAGCATTATATAAGGGACCGTTAGCGAAAGTGACAGTAAATGGACATGTATCAAAGCAATTTAACTTAAGCAGGTCAACACGGCAGGGATGCCCACTATCACCTTTATTGTTTGCGTTAGCTATAGAACCACTAGCAGAACTGATAAGAATAGATAATAATATAAAAGGAATAAAAATAAAAGACAAGGAATATAAAATCAGTTTATTTGCGGATGATGTTATAGTGTACTTAACACAACCAGAACTATCAATAAAAGAATTATATAAGAAATTGAAGGAATATGGAGAAGTGTCGGGTTACAAGATAAACGTAAATAAAAGTGAAGCAATGCCTATGAATAATGCGGATTTCTCAAAATTTAAGAAGGAATCACCATTTAGATGGCAAATGCAAGCAATAAGATACCTAGGTGTACAAATAAACAAAAATCTCGGCCAACTATATAAACTCAATTATTATCCACTAATGAAAAAATTACAGGACGATTTAGAGCATTGGAAAGATTTACCACTAACACTAATAGGAAGGATAAACTGTATAAAAATGAACATTTTTCCAAGGATATTATACTTATTTCAGGCATTGCCAATACAACTGACAGAGAAATTCTTCAAGGAGTTAAAGAAAATAATAAGGAAATTTTTATGGAGAGGGGGGAAACCGAGGATAGCACTAGATAAATTAACAGAATGGTATAAACAAGGAGGCTTACAACTGCCAAACTTTAAAAATTATTATAGAGCCGCACAATTAAGATACCTATCAGATTTTTATCAAACAAGGGAAAAGCCAGATTGGACGAGATTAGAATTAGATAAAATAGGGGAAAAGATACCTGAACACATATTATATAAATGGGATGAAAAATTGGTACAACATAGAAGTTCTCCAGTATTACATCATCTCCTCAATATTTGGAAGAAGATTCATGTAGAAAGAAATAAAACAAATTATCAATTACCAAAACTAATATTGACGCAAAACAAGTTACTCCCTTTTACAATAGATAACCTTTCCTTTAGAGAATGGGAAAAAAAGGGGATTAAAAGAATAGAAAATTGTTTTTCAGGAAATAGATTCTTATCCTTTGAACAAATGAAAGATAAGTACAATATAACTCAAGATACAGCGCTGGCATATTACCAATTGAGATCCTACTTGAAGGATAAATTAGGAAGCAGTTTGAGTTTGCTAGAGGTAAGTAACTTTGAATATGTGATTACAGATACAATGATAATCAAAAGATTTATAACAAATATGTATATTAAACTGCAAGAAAAGGAGAATGAGGAAACAAATGGTAAAACTAAACAAAAATGGGAACAAGATTTAAATATAAAGATAAAAAAGGAAACATGGGAGAAATTATGTTCTGGAACGATGAGAAATACAATAAATACGAGGTTACGTATGATACAATATAACGGAAACACAGGCTATACATTACACCTCAAAAGTTAAATAAATGGGACCCAACAGTATCTGATAGATGTTTTCGATGTAAAAAAGAAATGGGAACAACAATTCATGCAATCTGGACATGTGAGAAAGTAGAAAAACTTTGGGAAGATCTAAACCAGATATTAAATAAAATTACAGAAAACAATATACCAAAAAATCCAGAGATCTTCCTCCTAAGTAACATAAAAAACAAAGAATTTGGAATTGATTTGGATGGTGCACAAAAAAGATTTGTTAAGATAGCTCTAGCCGTAGCAAAAAAATGTATTATGTCAACCTGGAAATCGGAAGATAATTTGAAAATACAACAATGGTATATAGAAATGAATAAATGTATTCCATTAGAAAAAATAACATATAGTTTAAGAAATAATATTGAAATATTCGAACAAATATGGGAGCCTTATATTAAATACAATAGCGAAAACCTACCGGGGACAATCATTACCTAAGTTGATGGAAGGAGAAGGAAATGAAAAGAATGGACTCAGTAGAATTTCTGGTGTATTTTTGTTGAGTGACAACATTGTCTGACTGGTTAAATGTATCCTAGATTGTATACCTTAAATGGACGGGAGTGGGGGGTGGGGAGGGTGGGTTGGGAGGGGGGGGGAGAAAATGGCACTGTATATGTGTGAAAAGGAAAAAGTGTGTACCATGGTTAATGTGATTTATGGTGTGAAAAATAAAAAATTAAAATAAAAGAAAGCTGAAGGAGTCTCCTCTGGGCCCTGAGAGACTTCAAAAGCCTTTTTAAAATTTTGCCCCTTGGATACCGACTCTCTCATTCCCTTTATTAAATTAACCCTATATTCTTCCATTCGAGTTCGGCCTTCAGCAGTTTCTTTATCCCAATTTGGATTCACCAAGGGAAACTTATCTTCTCCTGTCATAGCTCCTGGACCTCCTTGGTGTTCCCGATCCCATACTCTAATTCCCGCTTGTCTAATCATTCCCCTCTCATCTAGAGTAAACAAAACCTTAAAAATGGACATTAAGTTCATCCCAGGTGTAAATATTTGGTCCCAAAAACTGATCTAATTGCTCTGCACAGGCTTGGGGGTCTTCTATCAAATACTTCATTTCTCGTTTAAAATTCCTCACTTCCATACGAGTTAGCAGAACGTTAACAAATCCCATCGCACCTCCTGGACCCCCCAAAGGGGACACGTGCACCTGGGACGGGTCCAGTCCCCAGGCTCCTGGTGAAGCGGGGTCTCCCTTATGTCATCTAGGACTCAAATCAAATTCCCCGGCTTCTTCCTCACAGAGGGTTTCACACTGCTCTTCCGATAATCCCGTACAACCTGGGTTATATGCCTGGGGGGTAAGAGGCGGCGGAGGGCCCTTAGTTTGTAACCTAGTCCTTATCGTATTTTCTCGTTCATTTTCATTAATGAATCGTGGAGGGGTTGGAGTGGAAAACGTAGGGAGGGAAGGATAAAGCGGGCGGGGAGGAGAGGGCAAGGGAAGAGCTGGCTCGGGATATAGTGGAGGTAATGCCTACAAGGGGTCCCAATTATCAGGGAGAGGAGCCAAGGGCTCCTGTTCCTTAGGTTTTGCCGGATCCCTTGTAGTCATTACCATTTGGTTCGATTCTACAAATAACCAACAGGCAGCGTAATCCCTGCTCTCGGAGTCATCAGGTCTATTTTCATAAAGCCACGTATTCTGTGCCTGACATACCCAATCCTTATCTGAACCGTATTTTGGCCAAAATACTGAAGACCCCTTAATTGGATTCTCAGGCCACTCATGGCAACAGTACTAGATCATTTTCTTTTTATCTTTCCTCCGGATCTTTCCTGCACCCCAATTCATCAATTGCCTCCCCAATGGGCTTCCCGGGGGGAATTCTGTCAACTGGTCCTATTCTCAGACCTTTCTTTTTGCTCCCTCCCCCACCCATGGTGGAAAAAATAAATCTTACCCGGCTGTTGAGCCTTCCCAGCTGTCCCGTTGTTTGTTCTCAACGCCTCTTCTCGGATATCACTCGCTACTTCCACTGGCCGGACACTCGATGACCAGGAGTCCGGCTAAATCAGCCGGGGTGCACCAACCCCCTTTCAGACAAGCACCAGTCAGTGGAGGGAATGTGATCCCGGACGAACCCCCAAGTTGTGAGAAGTGCCTTCGCGTTCACAAAATATGCTCGAGACAAAAGTTGAGAACAAAGAACATTTATTTATATTTACAACATTGCAAGGTTGGGTACTCTCCCCTTACCTCGGGAAAGTACCCCGAGGGTGGGAAGCCTCTTTGTTTTTATACAATTTTCACTTCACCTCCTCTTACGTTTGTCCTTCTTGGATTGGTTTGGCACTTTTCCCAATTCGTCTGACTCTTGACTGACTCCAACTTTCTCTTATCCTGTGCTCACACCTCCTTTCCCCACCCCTTATTAAACAAGGTCTTTGTGTGTACGTGCATATTTCTATGTCTGCTTAAATTCCTCTGTTATCTTGTTTACTTAGTTCTGCTTTTTCATGCGCCATTTTACACAAAGAACATTTTAGCTTTTTCCTTGCTGTTTCTGACGACCTTCTATAACTGTTTCAGAACTCCTACCATTAAAATGATAAGTTTCTAAACTCCTACAGAAGAGTACAGGAGCCTAAAAGATGAGCTCCTTCCCTCCTGCCACCAGATCCCTGAATGGTCGACGAACCAAAGACGCTGCCTTACTTTTAGTGCGCTACTTTTTATATATAGTATTGTTGAAAGATGGTTCACAACACGTTTGCATTCCAACGTTGCTACAAAAATAACGAATTTCCATGAGAGTAGGTCCTGGTTCTGAATCCGACACGTTACGTAGGCCCTACCCCGACCGTCTCGGATCATCGGAAGCGATCACCCAAAGACAAAACGATGGGAACCGGCAGAAAATTGCGCAGTTCCAGGCCACTGGATGCGCTGACATTGCAGAAGATCCCCCAGATGCGAGGGAGGGCCCATCAGGGGGGTCACCGGCGAGACTCCACGGGGAGTTCTGGGCCCCTCGTCCTGGAAGGGGAAGGACTGTGTTGGAATCTAGGGGTTAAAACAGTATGAAATAAATGATTAATTAATAAGTGTATATTTACTGCATGGTTCGGGGAAAAGAGGAATGTGATTAAGTGGCAATCACAGCATGGAGCAAAGTTGGCTGAGCAAAATTGTCTGCTCCAAAATACAGGGAGAGGAAATGCATAAAACGATTTAGGAGGAATGCTCAAACTAAAGGAGGTGGTGAGTTGCACAGGAGACACAGGCCAGACCAGAACAAAGAATGGCCTGCAAGAAACAAAGGGAATGGAAAGCCAGTCTAGGAGGAAGATTAAGGCAGGAGGAGGTGTTAAAGAGAACAGCAGAAATTGGCCAGACAAGAACAGAATGGTGATTAGAAATATCTGGGGATGAATTAATTTCTGATCAACACAACAGGATAGTCTGGCCTGGAGGATTAAGATGGGAGTGCTACACCCCAGATATCTGCAAAACAGGAGATGACTTGTGATAACCCTTATGCAAAAAGATCTAGCAAAGGAAGACAACTTTGGTTCTGTATGAAAATGAAATCTAGCAAAGGAAGCCAACTTTTGTTCTGTACGATAAGGTTGATCTATATAAGCTGAGCCAACTGGACAATAGGGGTCAGTCTTGGGGAGTAGCTCACTGTGCAGGTGACCTATGAACTAACGACTGACCCAGAGCTCTGTTAAGTTTTATTCTTGTGCTTGGTGTTAGAAATTAAAGTACCTTTAAAGAAATTGCTCGAGACAAAAATTGAGAACAAAGAACATTTATTACTACAACAATGCAAAGTTGGGTGCTTCCCCTTACCCTGGGAATACACACATACACTGGGGCTCACCCAACTTTTATACAGTCAATTTCAGTATCAGAGTGCCCTCCCCCTTACATTCTTCTGCCCCCTGGATGGGTTTGGCATAGGCAATCCTTCCTGCCTACGTGCAGTTTCAGTACACTTGGAGGACCAGGGGGTATCCTGTGGGTGCCCCATCATGTCATTGTCCTTATTCACACCTTCCTGATTCTCTGGGCTACAGTCTCTTGATATGCAGAGTTGACTCATTCTATCTAGGGTTGGCTAATTTCATATGTATAAATCTGTGTATGGTTAGCTAATTAGAAATGTATGACTTGGTACTTCTGTCCAGGGCTAGGAGACCCTTATCTGATCCAGACTACCTCAACTTCCTACATTCTATTGTACCTTACCATTCCTTATCTTAGTCCTATGGTCTTGTCACAAAGACTAGAAGATTCTTATGTTAATCGTGCTGACTCTGCTTTCCTGCATCCTAAGCCCCAAGCTTATCCTGTTTGAACTGGTTACAGCCATTTTACTGATGAACTTTAGTTTCTTCCATGTTCATAATTTTAGATCAATTTTCCCATCTCTCACATTGGTAATAAACTGACTGTTGAACCGAATACCTTCTCCTATCACTTCATTCAAAGAACACGCTGGACTCAGACCACACATAGACTAAATTAAGAGTAAGGTAAAGCCAGAGTCCGACAACTGGCGTTGGAGAGGATGAGAGGAAGATCGGCCAGAAAGACTGGGGCTAATGCACGAGGAATGTTTCACGACCCTTGGACTCCGTTGGAGTGGAGAAGAAGGAGAGGGGTTTAAACCCGTCAGAACCCAAAACCTATCGAACCGGGAGACGTGACGATCAGAGACGCCGGTGAGAGGGCTTGCAGGAGAAGATGGGTCGAAGGGAACCATACCCCGCCGGCGCCAACGGGAACAGCAGGAAAGGATGGCGGGGAAAGGCCGAACTGTCTTTTCCTACTACCGGGCAGGTCAGAAGCGCGATTCGGGCCAGAAACTCGGCGGTCCGTCATCCTGACGTAATTAAACTAGTTAAAACCTAGTTAAGAGCTAGTTAAGGGGGTCGACTGCGCCACGTGGAGGCGGGCTCCACCGCGACGCTGAGGGGCGCCAAGGAGCACAAGTCGTCACCCCATCACGTGAGCCTGTCACCTCTCCGCGACCGAAACGCGTCGTTAGATCAAACGTCTCGACCCACGCCGCCATCGGTCGGTCGGCAACGTGTATCTGGGTGAGTTGCGGAGAGGAGGGGGGGGTGGGGTGGCGGCGGAAAAGCGAGCCCGCCCATTAGTCGACTGCACACCCTTCGCCCACGGTGATTGGTGAACCGGGAACAGCGGCGATTGTTTGGTGGTGAAGCCAAAACCTCACGTGGGGCAGCGATTGGAGCAAGGCGAGGGTGTGGGTACAGGCGCGGTCCCATTGGTCAGGTAGACCGCGCAGGGATCATGACGTCACGAAGTTGCGGTGGAAGGTGCAGGCCATTGGTCTATTCGAATTCTGCGCAATTAACGGCAGTGAAACTAACTCGACGGCCATTGGTCGGATAGCAAGCAGCCTCAGGGGGACCGCCTCTGCCCCACCGTAGCGAGGTGTTCAACCCCATTGGTCGGTCGTGCGGGCCAGTGCTGTCTGCCAACTGAAGGCGTGGGGGAGGGTGGTGCGACCATTGGTCGGCGCTGAGGCTGACCGGGCGGGATTGGATGGGAGGGAGAGAACAGTGACGGCGCAGGCGGGATTGGTCGAGCGGGACGCGGGATTCGGGCGGACGACGTAGGCGGGATTGGTCGAGCGGGACGCGGGATCCGGGCGCTGATCGGTGGTGGAGCGGCCTCGAGGGAGAGAGAGAGTGTGTGTGTGAGTGAGAGAGAGAGAGAGAGAGAAAGAGAGCGAAGTGGAGGAGAAGAAGGGGGAGGTGGGGGCGAAGGGGGAGGTGGGGGCGAAGGGGGAGGTGGGGGCGAAGGGGGAGGTGGGGGCGAAGGGGGAGGTGGGGGCGAAGGGGGAGGTGGGGGCGAAGGGGGAGGTGGGGGCGAAGGGGGAGGTGGGGGCGAAGGGGGAGGTGGGGGCGAAGGGGGAGGTGGGGGCGAAGGGGGAGGTGGGGGCGAAGGGGGAGGTGGGGGCGAAGGGGGAGGTGGGGGCGAAGGGGGAGGTGGGGGCATGGATGTTCACTGTCTCTTCCCCCATCCCCCACAGGCGATGGAGTTCGATTTCGTTATCCCCCAGGTTCGATCGGAGTTACTGAGGAGTGGGCGGGTGAACCAGTACGTGGTGGAGGAGCTCCTGCCTGTTAGACAAATGGCAGTGCGGTTGACCGGTAGGGTACAGGTCTTCTCCCCTCCCTCTCTTCATCTCCCCAACCCCTCTCCGTGCCCCCTCTGGGTTTTGGGGGGAGGGGTGGTCAAGGGGAGGTGATCGAAGGCGGGGGCCTTGGGCCACAGGGCAGAGGCGGTGTCTCCTGTCAGCAGTGGGGGAAGCGGGCGGGAGCCTGGGGACGGGTGGACATTGTCTTCCTCACTAGCCGTGCCCCTCTTTTTCTCCCCCATCCGCTCTCATCTGCGTCCCGAGCAGCTTTCGAGTCAGACCTGTGTTCTCAAGGACCGACAGCCATCCTGCAACATTTCGATGTCCTCTACAGTGTCTTGTGGTGAGAGTCTAAACCCAACCCCCTTCCCCCCGCTCCAACCCCCCGCTCCAACCCCCCGCTCCAACCCCCCGCTCCAACCCCCCGCTCCAACCCCCCGCTCCAACCCCCCGCTCCAACCCCCCGCTCCAACCCCCCGCTCCAACCCCCCGCTCCAACCCCCCGCTCCAACCCCCCGCTCCAACCCCCCGCTCCAACCCCCCGCTCCAACCCCCCGCTCCAACCCCCCGCTCCAACCCCCCGCTCCAACCCCCCGCTCCAACCCCCCGCTCCAACCCCCCGCTCCAACCCCCCGCTCCAACCCCCCGCTCCAACCCCCCGCTCCAACCCCCCGCTCCAACCCCCCGCTCCAACCCCCCGCTCCAACCCCCCGCTCCAACCCCCCGCTCCAACCCCCCGCTCCAACCCCCCGCTCCAACCCCCTTCCCCCTCTGCCCATTCCCAATACTACTTTCCACACCTTCATCTTTCCTAATTACATGCTCTTTTCTGCAGTCAATTTAAGTCAGTCCAACCTAAAGTCCAGCAACTCACATTGGACCTTGTGATGAAAGGTGAGAGAAGTTCTCCTGCACTGTCCTGTCACTTACTCCTGGGATGGGGAGACAGTGCGAAGCCCCGTCCCCGTCACACCCTCCCGGGGTGGGGACACGGAGCGAATCCCTGTCATGTCACACATTCTCCTCCAGAAGGCTGCGTGATGAGGCAAAGGCGAGTGTGACCTCCAGTGAACTGCAATCTCTGACCTAGGGGGAGTGGGGGCTGGAGGATGGTCCGTAATCTTGGCGAGCGCGTATGAGACCCGCGCATTCACTGTAAGGCCGGACCAACAGGGAGGGGGTCGCGATCGCCAATCTCTTCCGTGGGCGGTTCGAGATCTTCGCCCCCGGCTGTGGCAGTTCGCGGACACGGGTCAGAGGTCGGAGGTCAGCCGGAGAGAGTGATCGCACATCTTTGGTAATCTGATGGCAATCGGAGGTGTGTGTTTTTCCCAACTCCCCCCCCGACTCACTACACCCACTGGATAGGAGCAACAGGCCAAGGTGGGACGCGTGCCTTGAACGGTCGGCCCTGAGGAGTGCGGTGGGACAGAGGGATCTGGGAATGAGGGCAGAGAAGATTTACGAGGATGCTGCCTGGACGTCAGGGACCGAGGTTCGGGAAAGGATCAACAGGTTCTGGACTTTATGCCCTTAAGCCCGGCCTTGGTCTGTCCATCGATGTCCCTCCCGCACCACCCACCCCCACCGCGTTGTTCCCAGCGGGGGGCCTCGTGTTGTGGGGGATTGGGCTTCTTGCTGGCTGACTGTCCCTCTGCCATTCCAGCCGTTTCCCGCCACACTGAAGAGCTACCCTGCATGCTGGGGGACGGGGCGCTGATGCCTGCTGACAAGGCCCGCTGCCTCAACGCCCTCAAGATGGGCGTATACCTCCTGACGCAGCTGGCCGAGGCGTTCGAGGAGCGCGCAGCAAGGGGGGCCAGAGTGGGCCCCTCGGGTAAGGTGAGGGGGTGGAGTGGGAGTGGGGGGTGAGAGAGCGATGGAGGTGAGAGATGGGGGTATGGAGGGGGAGAGAGAGGGACGGGACAGAAGGGGAGGGAGGATAGAGAGAAGGGGAAAGAGGAGACAGGTGAGAGAGAAGGGGAAACCGGGGAGTGAGGGTAGAGTGGGAGAGAGATAGAGGGGAGTGTGAGTGGGGGAGAGAAGGCATTGGGAGGGGAGTGGGAGAGAGGGAGGGAAGAAATGTGATGGGAAGTGAGCAGGGTGAGAAAGGGGGGGGAAGAGAGAGGGAGAAAGAAGGGGACAGAGAGGGAGGGGAGAGAATGCACCCCCACCCCTCACCTGTAGCCTCCTGTTCCAGGTGCGGAGAGCCCAGGCCGCAGTGGGTGAGGACGACTGGGAGTTGGGGAGGGTGGAGGTTGTCCACCTGCTCAGCCACCTCCTTCAGCTGGAACTGAGGCCACTCTGGGCACTGGGTCTGGTGGAGGCCGACTTCACCCGGTGAGTCTCTTTCTCTATTCCCCCCCACCATCCTCTGTCTCCTGCCGCTCACTGTCTATCTCCCCACCAGCGTGGTGTCCAGCTGCTGCTACCGACTGCTGGAGAACCCGTCGGTCACGTCAGCCCGCAGCCGGCCCCTCCGTGAGGCTGTGGCACATCTCCTGGGGATGTTGGTCAAACGTTACAACCACATGATGGGTGAGTCCCTCTCCTTCCCCCCCTCTCTCCCTTCCCCCCCTTCTCTCCCTCCACCCCCCCTCTCCCCAGCACTCTCTCCACCCCCATATGCTCTCTTTCCTCCCCGTACCCCAACTGACGGCTCTCTCTCTCTCTCTCTCTCTCTCTCTCTCTCTCTCTCTCTCTCTCTCTCTCTCTCTCTCGCCCTCCCACCCACCCCAGGGGCCACACTCAACGTCATCCAGATGCTCCAGCAGTTCGAGCACGTGCCCGGCATTCTGGCTCAAGTTGTGGGCATCTGGGCCACAGACTACGGGGCGAAGACGATCGTGGGTGAGATCATGAGGTATGGGGAGCCCCGAGACCCCCTCGCTCCCTGCCCCTCCCCCAACTCTTCCAACCTTGCACTCCTGAGACACGCTCTCCATTCCCCACACCCTGCGCATCGTTCTGTGAATCTCCTCCATGCCCTCTCCGTAGCTGCCTTGTCCTTCCTGGCATGAAGGCAACATTCTGAGCGGGGTCTCACCAGAGATTTGTAAAGTTGCGACGTGACCTCAACTCCTGATCTCAATCCCCAGTGTCCCACAGGCCTTCTGAACTGCCCCATCAACCTGGGCAGTGACCTTGAGGGGTGTACGGATTCAGACCCCAGGGTCCCTCTGTTCATCCACACTCATTAACCCTGGACTCAGCCATCTGGTTTGTCCTTCCAGACTGCATCACCTCACACTGATCCGGATTGAAATCCGGTTTTCCGCCCCACTCCCCTGTCCATAGCCCGGTCGGTGTAACCTACAACAACTACACCCTCCGCAACACCATTCCCCATCCTTTCTGCGTCCCGTTGTAACCTTCTACACCATCCACAACCTCACTCCCCATCCTGTCTGTATCCCGTTGTAACCTACAACCTCTACACCGTCCACAACCCCTCTCCCCGTCCTGTCCGTATCCCTCTGTAACCTACGACAACCTTCTACGCTGTCCACAACCCCACTCCCCGTAGACGCTTTGTCCTGTGGTGACCTACGACAACCTTCTACACTGTCCATAACACTGCCTCTGACTAGATCTTTCTAATCGAGCCCCTATTTTGCCTTTCTAGAGGAATTTCCTTCCTGAATTAATTACTGAAAGGCTTTTGGGGCTTAAATATTTGCTCCCTTCGATCCTGGAGCGGGGTCACGGGGCTCTCCCACCACGGAAACCATGCCTTTCAACGTTCGAAATGTATCACTGAGACATCTTCCCCCCACCCCACCCCCACCCTTCTCCTGAATTCCAGCAAGTTCAGGCCAAGAGCTGTCATGGGGAAGCCCAGAATGGACCTTGGGGACCCCCACCCCCGCTTGAACTGGCTGGCTCCCAGTGTCAAAACATTTGTATTTAAAAGAGGACGTCAAAACTGCTCTCGGGTTCCAGTGGCTAAAGTCTCAAAGTCCGGTTCCCCTCAGGGAATGTCAGCAAGGTGTTAGAGGGTTGATACCCAGAATAACAGATCCCCGGGAGTGGGGCACGGGCCGGGATCTGATCCGAATGGGGTTTATATATAGAATAATAGATCCCTTGGGGTGGGGCACAGGCTGGGATCTGATCCGGGTGGGGGGGGGAGGGGTTTATATATAGAATAACAGGTCCCCGGGATTGTGACAGGCTGGGATTTGATCGGGGGAGGTTTATATATAGAATAACACGTCCCCGGGAGTGGGGCACAGCCTGGGATCTGATCCGGGAGAGGTTTATATTATAGAATATCAGGCCCCCAGGAGTGGGGGACAGGCTGGGGTCTGATTGGGGGGGGGGGGGGGGTTTATATTATCGAATAATAGACCCCCTGAGTGGACACAGTCTGGGATCTGATCCAGGGGGGGTTTTATATCGAATTACAGACCCCCTGAGTGGACACAGTCTGGGATCTGATCTGGGGGAATTTATGTATAGAATAATAGATCCCCGGGAGTGGGGAATGTCTCACGAAGCGTGTGCCTCTCTCTGCCCCCTTGCAGGGAGATAGGGCAGTGCAGCGAGGGAGACGGGGGCCATGATTCACCGGTGGTCCGAGCCTTCTCCACCTTCCTGTCCGAGCTCTCAGAGCTGGTCCCGGCCGCGATGACCCCTCACACCTGCCTGCTGTTGGGTCTGCTGGACAGAGAGGTGAGGGGGGGGCTGGGTCGAGGGATCACCTGCTACAGTTTCCAGTGGTGGAGGGGTGGGGCAGTGGTTGCCATCTGGCAATCCACGTCACTGGTACTTTGTCTACACCCCTGAGTCCATCTGGGAACCTCCATCTCTCTGCCCCGATCTCCGTCTGTGAACCTCCGTTTCTCTCCCCCGATCTCCGTCTGAGAACCTCCATCTCTCCCCTATCGATCTCCATCTGGGTACCACCGTCTCTTCCCCCCCCTTGATCTCCCTCTGGGAACCTCTATCCGTCCCCCGTGATCTCTGCCTGCGAACCTCCATCTCTTCCCCCATGGATCTCCATCTGGGAATCACCATCTGTGCCCCCTCGATCTCTGTCTGGGAACCACCATGTCTCCCCCCCCCCACCTCCGATCTCTCTCTAGGATCTGCTATCTTCCAACCCCCACCCCTGTGGCACTTCATCTCTCCTTGCCCTCTTGACCTCTCCACTGCTGTGCCCACTAACCCTCTCTCCCATTTTGTCCATTCCAACCCCGCCCCAGCAGAGCTACACCCTGCGGAACGCTGTCCTGACCTGTGTGACCCAGATACTTCGGCAAGTTCTGAGCGGGCCTGGCCTGGAGGAGGGGCTGAGGGGGCTGCGGGACACCTTCCTAGACACTCTCCAACTCCACCTGCATGACTGCCACGCTCTGGTGCGTGCTCGCTGCCTGCAGCTCCTGGGCATCGTGGTGAGCAGCAAGGTGAGTTGGGGCAGGTCCATAAAGATTCTGAGATGTGATCGCTGATAGCACGAGGTTCCATTCCCACAATATCGGGCATAGGTTGGGAGTCACGAGAGCAAGGGAAATTTAGCACTGGCTCCTCACGACTGGGTCCTGATTTATTACTGTACGAAAAGACGCTGTGGTGTGATTGCTACTACCATGATGCTCCCCTTTCACAATATTGGGGACATTGAGATTCATGAGCAAACTAATGAGGTTGCACCATTTAGTACTGACCCCTCAGACACTGAGGACCTGTCCTAACCTGCCTTTTACTATACAAAAGAAAAGAGGCTAATCACGAAAATGACTAATGAGGGCGTGTCATTTAGCACATCCCACACTCTGTGCAGACTGGTCTTAACCTAACCCATTAGTGTAGAAAATGATTCTGAGGTGTGATCGTTGATACTGCGATGCTCCCCTCCCATCCGATTCAAGGATAGTATAGTCACAAACAAATAAGTGAGTGTGCTCCATTTAGAACTGACTGCTCGTATCCTGGGGACCAGCCCTAACCCAACTCTGTTACGGCACGAAAAGATAATGAGAATGGATTGCTGATATGGATGCTCCCATTCCATAATATTGGGGATTCGGGAGAGTCACGAGCAAACCAACAAGTGTCCACCATTCAGCCCTCATGCTGCGGGGAGGAGGGAACTCATCCGAGCCTGATCTGTTATGGTACAAAAAGATCCTACGGTGTGATTGCTGATACCACAATGCTCCCTCCCTGAATATTGGGGATGGAGAGAATTCATGAACAAGGCAATACGGTGCATCATTAACTGCATACCTGGAACCCGTCCCTGAAATGTGATTGCTGCTATGGTGACACTCCCCCTTCACCAGCAGGGAGGGGACCACAGGAGTCAGGCGAGTAGGGGCACCAGTGGGCAACTGTTGGGGAAAGGTTGGGAAATGGAACAATGTGGTTGGAAGCAGGAACAAGCTGAGCGGTCAATGAACTGTGCTCCTTGTTCTTCCCCCCCCACCCAACTTTACAGGCTTTGCCTGTGAGACAGTTCCTCCCGCTGGTGACACTGGTGACGGGACGACTCTGCGACAAAGCAGTTAACGTCAGCAGCAGGCCATCAATCTCCTGGGTCTGGTGGTGGCGAATAACCCCTTCACAGGCAAGGTGAGGTGGGGTGGGGGAGGGGATAGGAAAGGTGAGAGGGAGGGGTAGGAGGTGGTAGAGATGGGGTGAGAGATGGAGGGAATGGGGGTGGAGAGGGGGAATGGTCCTACATACGGAGCCTCATTGGGGGGGACAAGTACGACTCACATGGACACTCACTAGGGGGGAGAACAGGTTCCACAGAAACGGACCCTCACTGGGAGGACGGGTCCCACACTCACAGACCCTCATTGGGGGGGGTGGGTCCCACTCACACGGACCCTCACTGGGGGGTGGGGTCCCACTCACATGGACCCTCACTGGGGGGGTGGTCCCACTCACATGGACCCTCACTGGTGGGGACGGGTCCCACACACACAGACCCTCACTGGGGGGGGAGTGGGTCCCACACACACGGACCCTCACTGGGGGACGGGTGCTACACAAATGGACCCTCACTGGGGGTGGGGGGGAATGGGTCCCACACACACGGACCCTCACGGTGGGGGGGGAACGGGTTCCACACACACGGACCCCTCACTGGGGGGGGGACAGATCCCACACACACGGACCCTCACTGGGGGGGGGGGGAACGTGTCCCACACACACACACCCTCAATGGGAGTGACGGGTCCCGGACACTCACTGAGGGCTTCGGAACCTGGACCGTTACCCCGTGTTCCCTCATCTCCCAGATCAACATCGAAGACGTGCGATCTGCTCACACCAAGCAGATGGAGAAACTGGCGCTGATGAGGGAGGACGCACAGAAGATGGCAGGTAATTGAGCCCACACCTCAATCCCTCACCCTATATAAAACACCCTCTCCCCCATGTAGAAACGGTCATCCAATCTCCCTACTGAAGTCACGGTCCAGTTTACCACCAGCTGCTGGGACAGCCTAATGAAACAGCGTTCTCGGCGCGAGACGGGCAGCATCAACAGGACAAATTATTTGACTGGGCAGAGAAATGTTCTTCCCTGGAGGGCGGGGGTCTAATGTGGTCAGTGTGGCCAGTTTCTTCAGTGTTCAAATCTGATCTCTCTGGCCCTCTTTCCCTTTCTCTCTTCCCCCTGTCTCTCTCATCCCTATCTGTCCCCCTCACTCTCCCCTTCTCTCTCCCCCCCCCCCTCACTCTCCCTTTCTCTTTACCCCCTCCTCTCTTCCTCCCAATAGGGGTGGTTGTAGACCCTGCTGAGGAGTGGAACGCCATGCTCCCTGAGATCCACTCTGCACTCCTTTTCCAGGAGGTGGAAGGGGGAGAGAACGACAAGGAATGGTCAGGTTTGGGGGAGGGCGATCCCTCCTCCCCCAGCGGTGTCCGGCTTCGCATCCGCTCCCTGCTGAAGAACGGCAAATATAGGTAAGGCTGGGATGAGATTGGGGTCCGCACTCCCACTGCCCTCTGAGTGATGAACCTTCACCCAAGCTTCACACCCCCCCCCCCCCCCCCCCACCACCTTCATCTAGACGGCAGCTCATTCCACTCTCCCAGTTACAGGGAAAGGTTCAGGACTATATCCCCTGAAGATTTACTGAGATGTTGCCCGGACATCAGGGACTGAGTTACTGGGAAAGGTTCAACAGGGTCGGGACTTTATCCCTGAAGATTTACTGGGACGTTGCCCGGACATCAGGGACTGAGGTACTGGGAAAGGTTCAACAGGGTCGGGACTTAATCACTGAAGATTTACTAGGATGTTGCCCTCTCTTTCCTCCCCACCCACCCCTCACTCCCTCCACACAGACAAGCAGCCCTTCTGGCACGTGGGAGCCAACAGCTTTTCCTGAAGAGTGAAGATCTCGGGAGTGGGGACAAGGAGGAGGAGGAGGAGACTCTCCTTCAAATTCTGGAGGCCTGCATCAGAGCTGAGGGTAGGACCTGTGGCGCATGGAGGTGAAGCCGCGGATGGGGCCCAGAGGTCGAGGTTGGGAGGGGGCCTGGAGAGAGGGGAGGGGGAAGGAGAGGAGTGAATGCTTCACTGGTAATGGAACGAATCCCCTCTTTGTTCGTAAAGAGGGGACATACTGTCATGTGCCAGAAACCAAGGAGATCTGCCCACCTGACTTTTGTAGAAGTAAGTGGGCCAACTGTCATGACAGGTCAACTATCAATGTAAAGGCCAGGAGGGAGGGGAATGTTACTGAGACGAGGGGTGGGGTGGGGTGGGGTAAGCCCGTGAGGAGAGAGAGTGAATATCTGGATCAGTGGGACTTTGGGGAACAGAATCCATACGTCCCTCAAGGTCCCATGGGTCGGTAGGGGAGTTCCGAAGGCTTACAAGACGTTGGGTCGAGTCCGAGTGTCAAGGGGGGGGGGGGTGTCCCACTTAGAGCATCGCGCTCAATTCTGGCCGTCTGGTTGCAGGAAGAATGGGGCAGCTGTGGAGAGTGTGCAGAGGAGACTCACTAGGGACTTTTTGGAGCGTAGAAGGATGAGGGGAGACTCGAGAGAGAGGGTGACCAGGGCATACGATAGGTGCACACGGCAAGCGCCCATTCCTCGGCAGGATCAGCGAACAAGGGGAAGGGAGGGGAGTTCAGGGAAGACGTTAGGGGGTCAGTTTTTTTACACATATAGAGTTGTGGGTCCTGTAATGCCTAGCCAGGGGGGTGGCAAAGGCTGGAAAATTGGGGAGGAGAAAGAGAATCTTGAAAGGCAGGAAACTATGTGGCAAGGAGGGTTTAGTACATTTTGTTCAGGAAGGAAAGGTGTTGAGAATGATGTAGACGATTATTGTAGGTTACAACAGGATACGGACAGGATAGGGAGTGGGGAGAGAGGTCGTGGAGGGTTATCGTAGGTTACAATGGGATACAGACAGGATGGGGAGTGGGGAGAGGGGTTGTGGACGGTGTAGAAGGTTGTCGTAGGTTACAACAGGATCTGGACAGAGTGGGGAGAGAGGTACTGGACGGTATAGAAGGTTGTGGTAGGTTGCAATGGGATATGGACATGGTGGGGAGAGGGGTTGTGGTAGGTTGCAATGGGATATGGACGGGTGGGGAGAGGGGTTGTGGACGGTGGAGAAGGTTGTGGTAGGTTGCTATGGGATATGGACATGGTGGGGAGAGGGGTTGTGGTAGGTTGCAATGGGATATGGACAGGGTGGGGAGAGGGGTTGTGGACGGTGGAGAAGGTTGTGGTAGGTTGCAATGGAATATGGACAAGGTGGGAGGGGTTGTGGCGGGGGAGAAGTTTGTGGCCGGTACTTGCTGGAATTTGAAGAATAAGAGGATTACATAGAAATACATCACATTACGAAAGGCACAGGTGGGTTATGTTGTTCCCATTGGTGGGGAGAGATCAGAACTCGGGGACGAGCTACAGGGGAATAGATTTCAGACGGAGATGAGGAGGAACCGTGGTGGGAAACCAGATTCAAAATTGATTTACAGGGAAAGGTTCAATAGGTTCGATACTTTATCCCCTGAAGATTTACTGGGATCTTGCCCGGTCGTCAGGGACTGAGTTACAGGTAATCTGCCCTCCGATCTGTGCCAGGTCTTAGCAAGCAGTCGGTCACCCAACTCCAGTCCCTCAGGAGGGGGGAGGATGGACCCTCCGACCTGGCTCGCCAAGAAGTCCTGGTGACGTACTTGCACGACACACTCATCTTTGCCGAGAAGATCCAGGGCGCCATCCAGATCGTTGGGACGCTGCTGGGTTCCAAGAACCCCTCAGGTGAGTCCGATGGCAGACAGCTGGGGGCTGGGAGGGGTGGGGGGCGGGTGGACAGGGGTACGGGGACTGACACTGTGAATGGTGGGGAACAGAGTCATCGGGGAACGGGGACTGACATGGTGAACGGTGGGGAATTGGGGTGACCGAGGTGTACGGGGACCAACACGGTGAATGGAGGGGAACAGGAGGACCTCGGGATATGGGGACCGACACAGTGGGGAATGGAGACTGAAATGGTGAACGATGGGGACTGACACGGGGAAAAGCGTGGAACAGAGTGACGATGGGGACAGACACGGTGAATGTGATTTTTGGCTCTTCCTCTCCCGACCCCATCCCACCGCAGTCGTGCAGGATGCTGCGCAGTTCCTGGTGACCGTCTCAGAGTTCGGCGTGCCAGGTTCGCTGGAAGGGATGAGGCGGATGCTGCCCCTGGTGTGGTCAAAAGAGCCGGGGGTGAGGGAAGCGGTGGGTCCGCGCCTATAGGCGGCTGTACCTGGGCGCCGGCGACAGGGCAAGGTGAGATGGAAGGCATCCAGTTGAAATCCCATCCCTCACTGTCCCCGTCGCCTCCCCGGGCGGGCCCCGTCGCCTCCCCGGGCGGGCCCCGTCGCCTCCCCGGGCGGGGCCCCGTCGCCTCCCCGGGCGGGCCCCGTCGCCTCCCCGGGCGGGCCCCGTCGCCTCCCCGGGCGGGCCCCGTCGCCTCCCCGGGCGGGCCCCGTCGCCTCCCGGGCGGGCCCCGTCGCCTCCCCGGGCGGGCCCCGTCGCCTCCCCGGGCGGGCCCCGTCGCCTCCCCGGGCGGGCCCCGTCGCCTCCCCGGGCGGGCCCCGTCGCCTCCCCGGGCGGGCCCCGTCGCCTCCCCGGGCGGGCCCCGTCGCCTCCCGGGCGGGCCCCGTCGCCTCCCCGGGCGGGCCCCGTCGCCTCCCCGGGCGGGCCCCGTCGCCTCCCCGGGCGGGCCCCGTCGCCTCCCCGGGCGGGCCCCGTCGCCTCCCCGGGCGGGCCCCCGTCGCCTCCCCGGGCGGGCCCGTCGCCTCCCCGGGCGGGCCCCGTCGCCTCCCCGGGCGGGCCCCGTCGCCTCCCCGGGCGGGCCCCGTCGCCTCCCCGGGCGGGCCCCGTCGCCTCCCCGGGCGGGCCCCGTCGCCTCCCCGGGCGGGCCCCGTCGCCTCCCCGGGCGGGCCCCGTCGCCTCCCCGGGCGGGCCCCGTCGGCCTCCCCGGGCGGGCCCCGTCGCCTCCCCGGGCGGGCCCCCGTCGCCTCCCCGGGCGGGCCCCGTCGCCTCCCCGGGCGGGCCCCGTCGCCTCCCCGGGCGGGCCCCGTCGCCTCCCCGGGCGGGCCCCGTCGCCTCCACGGGCGGGCCCCGTCGCCTCCCCGGGCGGGCCCCGTCGCCTCCCCGGGCGGGCCCCGTCGCCTGATTCATGTGCTCCCCGACCTCTCTGCAGAATGAAACCACAGGCTTCTGGTCAGCGACCTGACGGCCCTGGTCGTCGACTCCACTGTGGAACGCATCAAGTGTCTGGAGGAGCTGGTGAGTTTCATACTCACTTCACCCCCACCACTGTTTCCAAATCCTGTCATTCCCCCCTCCCCATTCCTGCTCCCAACACCCTCAACAACTTGTCTCATCCCTGGGGGGGGGGTCATTAAATTTGACAATCTCTCTCTCTCTCTTCGATCTATCTCCCCACCTTCCCCCTCTCTCTCCCGTCTCTCCTCCCTCCTCCTCTCTCTCTCTCTCCCCCCCCACTTTCTCTTCCCCCAACACCCACCTCCCCGCCAGGTCACTGAGTTCGTTAAGCAGCAGGAGGTGGACCCAGCCGTCATCCAGCTGTTGTGGGAGCGTTTCACTGGAAAGATTCCCTGTTCGGCTGAGGAGAGGAGGGCAGCAGTGGTTCTCCTGGGCATGGCAGCTCGGTGAGAGGTCTCAGGCAGAGGGAATGTGTTACTGAATGGGGCTTCGCTCTCTCCCCACCCTGGGAGTGTGTGATGGGACGGGACTTCACTCTCTGTCCCTCCCCGGGAGTGTGTGACGAGACGGTGCTTTACTCTGTGTCCCCACCCCCCCCAATACCCAGGAGTATGTGACAGGACGGGAATTCATTCTGTCCCACCCCGGGAGTGTTTGACGGGACGGTGCTCCGCTCTGTGTCCCCGCCTCGGGAATGTGTGACGGGACAGGGCTTCACTCTGTGTCCCACCTTGGGGGTGGATGACGGGACTGGGCTTCCTCTCTGTGTCCCACCCACATTCACTCTCTGATTACCCATCTCCCCCATTTCCCTGTCTCTTCCACCAGAGGAGAACCAGAAATTGTGGGCAGTAACCTTGAGATACTTTTCACGGTCGGATTTGATACCGGTGCTTGTCATGACTACCAGCTGGCCCGAGATGTCTGTGTCACAATCAGCAAACTCTCTCTCACCAGGAAGGTAAGGCTGTCTGAAATAAGGACAGGGAGGGGAGCAGGGGACTGGAGGAGGTTACAGAGACAGGGAGGTGTGTCGGGGTCCGGAGTGGGTGACAGCGACAGGAGAGGTGTTGGAGACCGGAGGGTGTGACAGAGACAGAGGGGGGTGGTGTCAGGGACTGGAAGGGATTACAGAGGCAGGGAGGGGTTTCAGGGACTGGAGAGGGTTACAGAGACAGGAAGTTGTGTTGGGACCGGGAGGGGGTTACGGGGAGGGGCGACGGCTTGTGACTGATTCCTGTTTCGGTTCCCCTCCCTCACAGGGCTCCTCTGGACAGAGTTGCCTCCCCCTCCGACTGCCTGCAAACCACCCCCTCTTCACCAGGCTCTGCACGGCTGTTGCCGAAGGTAGGCTTCTGGTGAGGCGGAAGGGGTGCAAAGTCTACTAGTCCAGGACGCAGCCCCCTCCTCCAGTGAGACCTGGGCTACGGGGTGCTACTCGCTGGCCTGGGCGGAGTTCCTGCCCTCTACCACCCCCCACGTGGCTGTCCTGATCGATGGGCAGCACTATCCTGGACACGGGGTTTCTGCAAGAACCGTTGTCTTTCGATGGGACATGTCCAACACCCGAGGGAGATCTGCACACCGCCGTTCACTCCAGCCCATGTCCCAGCAACATATGAATAAATCTGGGGATAAAGTCCTGAACCTGTGGAGCCTTTCCCTGTAATTCAGTCCTTGACGTCCAGGCAACGTCCCAGTAAATCTTCTCTACCCTCTTTCTGTCTGATTGAGATCTTTCCTGTCATTCGGTGACCAAATCTGCACACAATGCTCCAGATTCTCCCCCACCGGTGTCTTGTACATCTTCACCAGATCATCCTGGTCTCGATGCTATGATTTATGAGGCCAATGTGCCAAAAGCTCTCTCCACGATCCGTCCCCCTTGTGACGCACTTTCAGGGAACGATGTCTCTGCGCTTCCCCGATTCCCCTCTGTCCCACTGCCCTACTCGGGGCCCAACCATCCACCGTGGACTCCTGGCCTTGGTCTGACCCAACACATTGCCCTCGTCACACTGCTCGGCCCTGAGGTGTGTCAACCTGAACCCAGGTGTTGGCTGTTCCTGGTCAGTCCGCGATGGTGGGCGCAGGGCGGTAACGATCTGACATTTTCCCACCCCGCTCAGGTTTCACAGACCCTTCCCCTCACTGGCACCCCTTCGCCGAAGCCGCCGTCTCACTGGTCTACCATCTGGCCGAGGGCCCCGACCGCCTCTGTGGGCAGCTCCTTGTCTGCTGCTCCCGGCTGCTGGTCTCCCACAACGAAGGTCCCATCCCCCGGACACGAAGGATCACAGGGCAAAGGTGAGGAATCGGGGACTGCTGGGGGAGGGGTTGGGGTGAGGGGAGGATCAGTCTCACCTTGACGTCCAGATGGGGCTTGTCTGTGATCTAATGTGTGATCTCTCTCCTGCATCCTCTCCCCTCCTCTGTCTGCCCCCTCTTTCTCCCTCCCTTCTCTCTTCCCCTCTCTCTATCCCCTCCCCCTCTCTTCTCCCTCCCCCCCTCCCAAATTGGCAGGCCACCCACCCATCTCCTCACCCACCTGCTGACCCTGGTGGGACACGTGGCCCTGCAGCAGGTCGTCCACCTGGAGCGGGCGCTGGGACCCGAGCTTCAGCGGCGTCGGCAGGAGCGAGATGGAAGGCGTGGCGAACGGCAGGTGGGTCGGGGAGTTGCGGCAGGGAGAGGGGACGGTTGAAGTGTGGTTGAGTGGCTGGGGGCAGTTGTCTGGGCAGAAGGGAGTTTCCCGCTGCCACTCTCCCTCCACCGGTGATTGATTGGGTGCAGGCTGCGCCCTTCTGTGTGACCAACCCACGTTTCAGTCGCTCCTTCCTTTCCACGAATCTCACATGACCCCAGTGCTCAGGCTTCCAGCCGTGCGAGGAGGAGGCAGCAGGAAGCTGAACAGCTGCGAGACTCCCCCCACCACCTCCATGCTCAGGCTTCCAGCTGGTCAAGAAGCAGGCAGAGAGAAGCAGAACAGCAGCGAGACGCCCCCACCCCACCCCCTGTGCTCAGGCTTCCAGTAAGGAGCAGGTCGCGGGAAGCAGAATATCAGCGAGACGACCCCCCCACCCCACCTCCATGCTCAGGCTTCCAGGCGTGCAAGAAGCAGAACAGCAGCGCTGTGTAGCATTCCCCGCCCGAGCGCTCAGGCTTCCAGGCGTGCAAGGAACAGCAGCAATGCGCCCCCCCACTCCATGCTCAGGCTTCCAGCCATGCCAGGAGCAGGCAGCGGGAAGCAGAACAGCAGAAACTTGACTAAATTTAACCCCCAACAATGCACGAATATACATGTGTGTGGCATAACTCTGGAAAGTCAAGATAAGGCTCAGTCTTAGAAATCCCATGCTGAAATCCAAGAACTTCAAAACCAATGACCTGAAGTCTTCACGAAGGCGGTTGGCGAGGCTGGGTGACCCGACTTGCGATTCCTTGTCGAGTTGCCTCCTGGTCACAGCTCCCTGGCCCCCCTGAGAGCAGGGAATTTGTACGGACACGTCAGTTTAATTGGAGGGGTGGGGGTGAGAAACATGACCAGAAAGAGAAAATCTCAGTAAAATGCAAAACCACTGGGGGGTCATTCATAGAGGTGGGACGTGAGGATCCGGGAAGAGTAGACACGATAGCAGAATTAGGGATTCTGATCCCGCCCCCACCCAGGGATTAATGTGTCTCCCTTCTCCGTTTCCCTGCTCGGCAGAGGTCAAGCGTGTCAGCGATGGAGGTCGACCTTGGTCTGTCGGGGGTATCAGCTGAGGACCCTGAGGGCGAACTGGTTCGTCGCGTGTGTGATGAGGAGCTGCTGAGAGGTACAGGAAGGGGGAGAAGGAGGAGAGGTGGGGAGAGGGGAAGAGGCAGGGATGGAAAGAGGGGAAGGGGGAGAGATGAAGGGCAGGAGAGAAGTGGGGATGGGAATGAATAGGGAGAGAGGGGAAGGCGGGAGAGGGGGGCAGTGTGGGAGAGAGATGGGAATGGGGAGAGGGGAAGGGGAGAGATGGGGATGAGGAGGGGAAGGGGAGAGGGGGGCAGGGTGGGAGAGGTGGGGATGGTGATGAGGGGGAAGGGATGGGGATGAGGGGGAAGGGGAGAGAGATGGGGATGAGGGGGAAGGGGAGAGAGTTGGGGATGAGGGAGGAGAGGGGAAGGGGAGGGTGTTTTTCGTGGGGAGGCGAATGACATCTGGTGACTATTTTTCTTTTCCCCCTCCTCTCTTCCCACACCACACACACCACACACACACACACACACACACACACACACACACACACAGATGGGCAGCTGCTCTCCGCCTTCCTCCCTCTTGTTGTCACTCTGTGCAGCCAGCCTGGTCTTCACAATGATGCTGAGCTCTCCACTGTCTCCTGCCTCACCCTGTGCAAGCTCGCTCTGGTCAGGTAAACACCCCCACATTTCCCCTCTGTTCCACAAGCACAGGGCAGTTCGCGGCAATCCGGAGAGGGGTGGGAGACTGGTGGTGAAGTGGAGAGGTGAAGAGAGGTTACAACGGGATACGGCCAGGACAGGGAGAGGAGTTGTGGATGGTGTAGACGGTTACAATGGGATACGGATAGGATGGGGAAGTGGGGAGAGGGGTTGTGGACGGTGTAGAAGGTTGTCGTAGGTTACAATGGGATATGGACAGGACGGGGAGTGGAGAGAGGGTTTGTGGACAGTGGGACACAGAGCGAGGCCCCGTCCCGTCACACACTCCTTTAAAACTTTCAGACATACGGATATCAGAGAACGGGATGTTGGGAAAGGGGGGGGGGGTTGGGGGATGAAAGGAAATGGAGGGTGGGTGAGGAAGGAGGGGGGGCAATGCCTGAGTGTTTGGTGGGAGAGAGCGGTGGGGTAATGGAGGGAGGGAGGGAAAATGCGTGGTGGAGTTGGAGTCACGGGAGAGACGGGATGAAGAGGAGAGGTAAAAGGGGAGGGGGAGAGATTAGGACAGGACAGGAAGTTGGTTCCAAGGAAAGCCCTGAGCTTATCTCTCTACCCCCCTCCCCTTTCCACTCCCCCTTCTCACTCCCTCCCTTTCTCTTTCCTGCATCTCCCTCTCCTTTCTCCCTCCTCTCCTTTCTCCCTCCTCTCCCCCTTTCCCCGGACATGCAGCCAGGATTTCTGCGAGAACCACCTCCGTTTGCTCTTCACCCTCCTGGAGAAGAGCCCCATCCCCGCGATCCGGGCCAACACCCTGGTGGCGCTGGGAGACCTGTGTCTCCGCTACCCCAACGTGATAGAGCCCTGGACTCCTCACCTGTACGCCAGGTCAGTGACCCCCCCCACCCCTGGGGTGGGGGGCAGAGGGGAAACGTCCGTGACCCCGAGGCAGGGGAGGAGGGGGGGTTAATGTTGCCGTGACTGAACCCTGCTGTCCATCCGTAGGCTGCGCGACACGTGCGAGACGGTCAGGCGGACGGCCACTGTGGTGATGACGCACCTGATTCTGAAGGACGTGGTGAGGGTGAGGGGCCAGATCAGTGACATGGCCTGTCTGCTTGTCGACCCGCAGCCCGACATCGCCCGGCTGGCCCGCAGCTTCTTCCACGAACTGTCCAGCAAGGTGAGGGGGTGGGGGGTTCTCTGCCCATCCATCTCCCCTCTCAGTCCTGCCTCCCCTCCCCCTCTCCTCTCTCTCCCTTCCACTCTGCCCCCTCTCCTCTCTCTCCCTTCCACTCTGCCCCCTCTCCTCTCTCCCCTCCTCTTTGTACCCCCTACCTCCTCTCTCCACCCCTTTCTCTCCCCTCCATCTTCTTTCTACCCCCTCTTCCCCCATCTGTCCTCACTCCCATCTCTCTCCCCCTCCTGCCTCTGGATCCCCTCCATCTTTCTCTTCCCTCCCTTCTCTTTTTTTTTTTAATTTTTTTTATTTTTCACACCATAAATCACATTAGCCATGATGTACACTATTTCTTTTTCACACATATACAGTGACTTTTTCTCTCCCTCCTCCCAAGCCACCCCCCCACCCCCCCCCTCTCATCCATTTTAGGTATACAATCTAGGTTGCATTAAGCCAGTCAGACAATGTTGTCATTCAACAAAAATACACCAGAAATTCTACTGAGTCCATTCTTTTCTTTCCTTCTCCTTCCATCAACTTAGGTAATGTTTGTCCCCGGTAGGTTTTCGCTATTGTATTTAATGTAAGGCTCCCATACTTGTTCGAATATTTCAATATTATTTCTTAACCTATATGTTATTTTTTCTAATGGAATACATTTATTCATTTAAATTTAGTAGTTTCTTCCTTTTAATTTGGTTATGTATTCCATTAATATTTAAAGTCATATAGTTCAGCGTAGCCCTTTTATATTTTGTTTATCTTCTCTTTTTGTTTTTCCATCATTACCTTTCCTCCTTTTCCATTTCTGTTTTCTTATTTTCAACTCTTTATAAGACAACATTCCTACAACATCCAACATTTTCCTTATTCTCCTATTTCTATCTTATTTATCCCCAATCTCCCCTTCCCCTCCTGAGTTGTCCTTTATCCCTTGTCGGACAACCACATCTCCCCTCTCCATTTGGATTTGCGAATCCACTCTCAAGCGTCAACTGATTTTGCAGTGACCGCTATTTCCCCCCACCCCGCCCCCCCCCAGAAAAGATTTCACTTTTCATATGTCACAAAGGTCACTCTTTTAATTCCCTCCTTATTCTCTCTATTCCATTACCTTCCCTTATTAATTCTTGTCTATACTATCTATATTTTCCTCTAAGTACAGATACATTCACGTATGCACATTGTCTCTATTCACTCTTATACCTCTTTACCCGCATACATATCAATCGTGATCATTTTTACTCTCATTACCCGTCTTCCTCCCTCAGTCTATTTTTGTAATTGTTCTGCAAATTTTCGTGCTTCTTCTGGATCCGAGAATAGTCTGTTTTGTTGTCCTGGAATAAATATTTTCAATACCGCTGGATGCTTTAGTATAAATTTATACCCTTTCTTCCATAAAATCGCCTTTGCTGTATTGAACTCTTTTCTCTTCTTTAGGAGTTCAAAACTTATATCTGGATAAATGAAGATTTTTTGCCCTTTGTACTCCAGTGGTTTGTTGCCCTCTCTTACTTTTTCCATTGTCTTCTCCAGTACCTTTTCTCTTGTAGTATATCTTAGGAATTTTACTACAATAGATCTTGGTTTTTGTTGTGGTTGTGGTTTAGAGGCCAATACTCTATGTGCCCTTTCTATTTCCATTTCTTGCTGTAGTTCTGGACATCCTAGGGTCTTAGGGATCCACTCTTTTATAAACTCCCTCATATTCTTGCCTTCTTCATCTTCCTTAAGGCCCACTATCTTTATGTTATTTCTTCTGTTATAATTTTCCATTGTATCTATTTTTTGAGCTAGTAGTTCTTGTCTCTTTAGTTTTTTTATTAGATTCCTCCAATTTCTTTTTTAAGTCTTCTACCTCCATTTCTGCTGCTACTGCCCACTCTTCCATCTTGTCCATTTTCTTTCCCATTTCTGTTAAGGTCATCTCTATTTTATTCATTTTCTCTTCTGTGTTGTTTATTCTTTTTCTTAAATCATTAAATTCCTGTGTTTGCCATTCTTTAAATGACTCCATGTATCCTTTAATAAGAGAAAGTACCTTCTTTATCTTGCCTTTCTTTTCTTCTTCTATTTCACTGTACTCTTCCTCTTCCTCTTTTTCTTCCTCTGGGTTGGCCATCTGTTGTTTCTTTGTTGCCCTTTCCTTCTTTCTTGTTTCCATTGTCTTCTGTGGTCTCTTCTTGCTGCAGGTGTTCTGCAGCTGTCGTTGCCGGCTGTGGAGATCGACTCCCCAGCTGGTCCCCCCTCCCGTCGGTGTGTTTTTTTCCATGCGCGGTTGCGCACTTTTACTCGGCTCAGCGAGCCATTTTTATAGTCCATTATTTACCGACCTGAGGGAGCGGGTTTCTCTCTCCGCAGCGGGCCTCTTCGGACAGGTAAGGCCTTCACCTTTTTCCTCCTTTGTCTTCTCTTCCTCTCTTCTTACCGTTGCTTTTGATTTTTCTTTTTTTGTCGCCATCTTCTTTCCACCTTTATACTCACTTTTCTGTAACTTTTATTTCTGTGCCTTTGTGTTTTCCTTTGTTTTTCCCGACTTTTCTGGAGAGGGCTGGAGTTCACCGTCCGGCCACTACTCCATCACGTGACTCCCCTCTTCCCTCCCTTCTCCATCTCACCTCTCTCTCCCACCTCTCCTGAGATCTGGGGCAGATCGGAGGGTGTTCGCCGTGGAGGAGGTGAGGGGGGGTGGTGGGTTTTTAAATCGTCGATCAGCGCAGGGTCAAGGCTTGTCGATCCACTGCTCCATATTTACCCCTCCCCGCCCAGTGAAGCATAAATGTGGGGGTGGGGGTCACATGAACGTGTTGAGTTCATTCACTGCACTGAGCCTCGCTCAAAGCAAAGTGTTCATCGCACTTCTCTCTACCTCTTGCACAGGAAAATTGCGGAGGGAGAGAGCGCGGGGAAATTGAAGTGGAAGAGAGCATGGGGAAACCGAGGTATAAAGAGCGCACGGGGAAATTGAGGCAGGCAAGGGCGCGGGGTAACCGAGACAAGAGTAGTAAAAGTTAATCCATGTTAGATCAGATGCTGCTGATGTTGTGCCACTCTCCGACAAGACCAGTTCTGGGATTAAGGGGCAGGGAAATTTCGAACTGCTTTGCTCCAGTATTTTCTCTGTCCAGAACATGTGAAAGAACAAACGTCTCCATTGGGGCATTGATCTCTGCGGGGCGATACATTAAAAAGCAAGATTTTAGCATGTGAGCCTCTTGGGCTACTTTAAATTGTAGGAGAGAGTGATAAGCACTTAAAGAAGAAGGATTCGCCCACTCGAAAGTGACAGCCGGGCTCTTTGAAACAAATTCTATCTGGAGGAGCATCTCCTCAACCACCTGACAATTTATTAAAACATCCGCGTACAATTTTTAACGGAATGTGTTAACTGATCGCGACGGGAAACAGACAGCAGGGGGCGTTAGTTCACGCAGGTGTGAGAAACAGAAGTACCTTCACAGAATTTGCTCGAGACAAAAATTGAGAACAAAGAACTTTTATTATACTATTACAACAATGCAAAGTTGGGTGCTTCCCCTTACCCTGGGAATACACACAGATACTGGGGCTGACCCAACTTTTATACATTTCATTTCAGTACAGAGATACCTTCCCCCCAACATTCTTCTGCCTCCTGGATTGGTTTAGCATTAGGTAATTCTGCCCACGTGGATTCTAATTTCTTATCAGTTTATGTGTCTTCCTGCAAACTTGTTAGCCAGAGAAGTATCATGTCTTTGTTCTTCACTCATTAATCAATCCCTAAGACTTGCTAAAGCTATCTACTTGTTATCCTGTTTTGAAGATCCTTAGTTTATTACACTTTTACAACCCTTCCTCTCATTCCAGCATCCCTTCACCCTGATTTAACCCATAATACTTCATCTCTAATGAGCACTTGCTTGACTCCTCACATTCCAGTATCCCTTCACCTTAAGTTAACCCATAATACTTTATTCTTAATTGGCACTTGCTTGACTCCTAACATTCCAGTATCCCTTCACCTTAAGTTAACCCATAATACTTTATTCTTAATTGGCACTTGCTTCCAGTATCTCTGGACTCCTAACATTCCAGTATCCCTCACACAGGTGAGGGAGATGTTCGCGGCCACAGTCGGGAGGTAGATCTGAGGCCACAGTTCCTGCAGGGATCCTGGGCCCCTGAATTTTCTCACTGCTCAGTTCATACCTCCACCCCCTTTTTTTTGGACTCCCTCCAGGACAACGCGGTGTACAACATCCTTCCCGACATCATCAGCCGTCTGTCGGACCCAGAGTGTGGCATCAAGGAGGAAGCATTCCGGACCGTCATGAGGTGGGCAGGGGACTGGATGAGCCGGTCCACAGTCAAGGCAAAGATCAGGGAGGGGGAACGAGATTACGGGGCAGCGAGGAACGGTTCCTAGAGCTTCCGGCAGGAGGTTGGCCGATTGGCTTCTTGGGTCAGAGAAGGGAATGGGCATATGGAATAAACTTCTCGACCAAGGGGCGGAGGCCAGCTCAGTATTTCCATTGAAGAAGTAGTTGGATCGGGATGTGGGCAGGGGAAGGGGCTCGGCATGGACTAGAAGGGCCAAACTGGCCATTTCCTGCACTGTAATTGATATAGGGTCAATTGGTGTTGGGGGGGTGGGGGGCAGAAGGGGAGACACGGAGAGGGGGAAGCTGCCAAATGGGATATACATGGGTCGTTGATCTTCCTTCACACCAGGGTGTCTATTTCCCCCCCCCCCCCCACATCACAGTCAACTGTTCAACTACATCAGTAAGGAACGACAGAGCGAGAGTCTCATCGAGAAGCTGTGCCAGAGATTTCGCACCGCCTCGTGAGTGTCCATCGAGGGGAGGGGTGGGGACTGCACCCCCTTCATTCCTGTGCACTGGCTCCCCACCCTCCATACTAACCCCCTTCGCCCTGACCCCACTCTCCATATTAACCCCCTTCGCCCTGACCCCACTCTCCTCACTGACCCCCCTTCACACCGACCATCCTCACTGACTCCCTCTTCTCTCCCCTCCAGGCAGCCACGTCAGCTCCGGGACCTCGCCTACTGCCTGTCACGGCTGCCGCCTTCAGAGCGCTGCCTGCGCCGCCTCCTCGACCAGTTCAACGCCCTCCGTGGGAAGCTGGAGGACGACGTCGTTCACTCCCTGCTGTTGGCCACAGCCGCCAGGTTCCGGCGCGCCCTGAGGCTCGAGGTCAGGGTGAGTGGGGTTCCTGGCAAGAGGGGGGCTGCTCCCCATCACAACCACCCTCCCTATTCCTCTCCCATCGGCTCGACCCTCGCTCATGCCCCTCCCCCACCCCTACCGTCGTACACCGTCTTAGAACGACCCCCTTCTCTCTCCCACCTCAGGGTCTGGTGGACGAGTTGGAGCAGAGGATTACCAGAGCTCGTTCTGGAGAGTTGGCGAATGTGAGGGCATCGCGGCCAGCAAAGACCCCAGGAAAATCAGGCAAGGGGAACGGTCAGTCCCCGGTCTCCGTATCCCTCGCGTTTCCCCCGTCTCCGTATCCCGCACACGGTTCCCCCATATCCGCATCCCACACAGTTCCCCCAGTCTCCGTATCCCACGGCGGGAGTGACCTGCACACTCCTGTTTAACCTGCTGTCTGCTCTGGCAGAACTGGCAAAGTGCAGAAAGAAGTCCACGGAGATGCCGTTATCTGTCCCGAGAGTCCGCCAGCCTCGCAAAACATCCCGCAAGGTCCGTATCTCGTTCTCCAGTGACGAAAACTATGAAGGTTTGTCAATTCTTTATTAGACAGGGAGGGGTATTGGGGACCACAGGTGGTTAGAGATAGGAAAGGTGTAGGGGACTAGAGGGTGTTACAGAGACGGAGGGGCGTCAGAGACCAGAGGGGATTACAGAGATAGGGAGGGGTGTCGGGACTGGAGTTGGGAAGGGGTGGAATGTGGATCTCTCCCACTGACCAGTGCCCTCTCTCTCCTCAGATGAGGAGGCCTTGCTGATGGAGAGCGAGACGCCCAAAGTCACCTCCCCTCTCCGTCGGTGCCAGCAGCCTCGCAGAACAATGACCGCTTGCAACTGAGCACGGACTGTCCACCACCTGGGAGTGGGGGGGGGGTGGGTGGGTCTGTGTTTGGATGGGGGTGCTTGTCTCTGCATGTACCTCCAGCACGTCTGTGTACTTACAATGTTGTGTCTGTCTCTTATGCTGTCTGTGACACCCTGTCTCCCTCACCCCTGTCCGATATGTCCCCATCCCCTTCCCCCCAAATACAGTTCCTGTTGATGAAAATTCACCTTCCATTGTGTAATCGTTCACCGAGAGCGGAAGGAGAGGCGTCGGGGAAGGGGTGTCGGACCAGAGGGGGTTACAGAAACAGGGAGGGGTGTTGTGGACTGGAGGTGGTTACAGAGATAATGAGGGGTGATCACAGAGGGGGTCATTGGTGAAAACGAACACATGTTCAGGCACCAGAGAGAATGAGGTGTATTTTCAACTGTACACCTCACTGCTTCTGATGGTCATCAATCTCCGTCCTCAGGGTCATGTCCAGACCAACCGGCAGCAGAAACGGGATGTGTCCCAACCTCCCGTGGCCGCAGACACTTGCTGGAAGGCCGATGAGTCTTCTGGTCGACATTCCGACCAGAGAGGGAGGCGGGAGGGGTCAGACACTAGTTGGACTTGGACCAGATCTTGCCACTTGCCTTCGTAACCTGTGGGGAGGAAATGAGATGGAGTGAGGAGGGGTCCCTCAATATAATGTGTTAGACATTATATGTGGAGAGAGAGAAAAAAGGTGTACCAGGGGGAAGTGGGAGAGAGAGAGAGGTAGGTGTCCCAGAGAGAAAGCAAGAGACAGGTCCTGGGGGAGGAGAGAGCCCCTCCTGGGAAGAATGCAAAGCCCAGCCCACGCACCCTTTGACCTTGGCCATCTTCTTTCCTGCTGCACGGATCTCATCGGGGGCTGGCGAGTCCCTGGGCTCGAGGACCTGCTGCTCTGTGTCCTGTGAGGCGGGGACTGAGGTGGCTTTCAGCGTCTTCTTCAGGTTCACCACCTGTGGGGGGAGGGGGAGAGGTCAAGGGTCATTCTGGGAGTTGGTGGTGGAGAGAGAGACCGGTGATCCCTCTGCACCGTCTGAACACAGAATGAAGTCCCGTCACACACTCCTGTGGTGGGGGGGACACGGAGGATCTCACCTCATTCTCCACCTGGTGTCGGATTTTGAGGTGATGTTCCCGATACTGATCTGCTCGGGCGATCTGATCCTCAATCCCGGCGAGAACCGTCTCACAGCCATTGCACCTGGGTGGGGAGAGAGAGAGAACAGAGGGTTGGGGGGAGAGAGAGAGAGAGCAGGGAGATGGGGAGAGTGATTACAGGGGTATGGGGAGGGAGAGCAGGGGGTTGGGAGTATCATACACCAATAAGGTGACTGAGACAGAACTTGGTGATTACCTCCCTCACATCCTCCCGGGACTCCCACCGTATCCAGACCCTGGGTCGTTGTCCCCATTCCTGGACCCCAGATCTCACTCCTGAACATCTGCATCCAGACCCTGGGAACCCCCACGTATCGACCCCGGGAACACGCCGCATCCATACCCTCTCCCATAATCCAGACCCCGAGACCCACCCTCCGTATCCGGACCCTGGACCTTCCTCCTAACCAGCCCCCTTGGAGCCTCCCTGATCCAAGCCCCTACCCACCCCACTGGAGCCCCGGCCCTACCAGTCCTGCAACGTGGAGGCAATGGCCTGGACATCCCGCGGGCGGATGTCGCGGCCCAGGCTGCAGTCCACCTCCAGGGTCTGCCGGCGCTGGTCAAGCTTGCCGTGGATGATGTCAGCATAGATGGCCTCGATGATCAGGTCCTCCAGATCACGCAGGTTCGACAGGTCCAGCTCCCGAAGCAGCAGGGAGTAGGGGATGCACTGGGGGGAGGGACCAGGCAACCATAACCCTTCCAGTCTGGGCCCCTTTTCCCCCTCGTCCACTGACCCTCACCCAGCCCATAACCTTCCAGATAGATCCCTCTCTTCAATATCGACTGGTCTGGGCCAGAACCTCGTGGTTTTCCCCACCGGCCCCGAGTGAAGAATATCCCCACCACTTGTTTGAATCTCTTTCCCCACACCTCCTCAGTGGGGAAAAGGCCACCCACAGTCACTCTGTCTGACCCCCCCCCCCCATAATTTTAAACATCAATCTTCTGCATTCCAGGGATAAAGTCCCGAACTTTTCCTGTAACTCAGTCCCTGACGTCTGGGCAACATCCAGTAAACTCTGCCCTTTCTCGATCTTGCGGAAATCCTGATAATTTTGTGACCAGAATCACACACAATATTGCATTTTGAGCCTGAACAATAGTTTTGTACAACCAAGTCAGCTGATTTAATTGGTCTGAGCTACAATCCCACAGAGTTGACTTTGCTCTGCTAATTGCCAGAAGAGCAGTATTAATGAGGGGGGGGGGGGCGATGGGGGTGGAGAGGAGGGTGGGGGGGGTGGTGACTCACCTTCAACCTGTCAGCCATAGTAACAATGGAGAGGTGACGAAGTTTGTTCTTCTGGGCAAGTGAGAGTTCAGGAAGGCTCCCAGCTTTAGCTGCAGGGACACAGAAGGATATCAGTGTGTGTGGGACCCGTCTCCCCTCCAGTGAGGGTCAGTGTGTGTGGGACCCGTCACCCCCAGTGAGGGTCAGTTTGTTTGTTTTCTTACCAACATAATCAGAAAATGTCCCGTAGGCGAAAAGATGCAGGAGTTGGTAACAGTGGGAGTACGGACCCTCCATTATCTGCAGGAAAGAAAAATTGTGTCAAAAATTATCACCCCTGTCACCCACTTCCCGGGGTGGGAACAGAGCAAAGCCTTATCCCAACACATTCCCGGGGTGGGGACACAGAGTGGATCCCTCATCTCCTCGAGGGTTCAACATGCCCTGTCCCGTTCTGCCTTTGAGGACAAGCCACACCTCGAGTGGCCCCCTCCTGTACGCACGGGTTTGATGCTCTCCATCCCACCATTGGTGACCCTGGCACTCAACAGGATACGAGCGAGGTTGAGGCAGGAGAGAGAGGCTTCTCTCCCTGCGGCAGGACTCTGTGGGAACTGGAACGTCGCAGAAAACAAGCCCCCTCCCCTCTAGACTGTGCCGAACCATTATCCAGCCCTGTCCGTAACCGTCCAGACTCCTGTCTACGTCACAATTTGAATTCCCTTTCAATGTTCAAAACCTGGCCTGTGTTCACCATCTTGGCTCATTCCACACTCTCTGAAGTCTTTCACCCTGAATCTGTGTCCTCTGGTTTATATCTCAGTGAGGAAAAAGCCGACCAACATTTACTCCGTCTGTCTCCCTCAAGTCTCCCCCTCGTTCTCCTACCTTTCCCTGTAACTCAGTCCCTTATTCCAGGCAATATCCTAGTAAATTTTCAGGGGATAAAGTCCCGAACCTGTACAGCTTCACCAGAACATCCTGGACTTGATGCTCTGATTTCTGAGGCCAATGTGCCAAAAGCTCTCTCCACGACCCTGTCGTCGTTTCCACCCCCCGTGACACCACTTTCAGGGTACAATGTCTCTGCATTTCCTGGATCCCCTCTGTCCCACCGCCCTCCTCAGGGCCCGACCATCCACTGCGGACATCCGGCCTTGGTTTGTCCGAGCCCTTTTCTGCGTTTAACTCCATGGGTTTCCAGCGGTTTCAGACCCCTCTGCAAGGCACAGTATGCGAACTGGCCGATCTGATGGACCGTGTTATTGTCCAGATAATTGATATAGAGAGGTCCTAACACTGATCCCTGAGGCAACACTACTCGTTGGAGGTCTCCAGTCTGGAGGCAACCGTCCAGCCAATGTGGCATCTTCAAGGACACCGAGCATCTGCGCCTGTCCTACCTGCGTACTCTCCCACTCTCCCAACCCCAGAACCCCACCTCCTTGACGCTGGGGATCTCCAGGAAGTCTCCAAAGACATAGACGCCTGGGGCTTCCAGTAGCTGGTCGACCAAGGGTTCCAAGGCAGCTCCCCTGGCCTGTCTCGCCTGCAACAAGAACTGCTCGAGGGGTGGAAGGGTCCCCTTCGTCTCCATAACTGTTCGCGAGGTTCCTAGGGAGAGGGAGGGTTTAATTAGATCCGAAACAAAACCCTTCTTACTCTATGGGAATCTTTACGGGTTGAAATACAAAACGGCAAGCGGGGGGGGGGAGGGGGGGTAAAAGGGCCTTTGTGGCTGTAATGTACGGGCCCCCAAAACACCACCTGGGAAGCGGACTGCGAGAAGTAGCGGAAGGTTGGAAGGTAGTGTTTACAGGACGGCCACTCCGATCAGCCCACCAAAGGTTGGGGGGCGGGGGGTGGTATTAGGGGTTCGAAGGTTGTGGAGCCCTCGGGGAGCAGCGCTCACAGTTCGCCTTCCAATCCGGAAGGGAAGAAGATGATATCGGGTGCGTCAATGTTCAACAGTCTCCACCAACCCCTTTAGGTTCGGACATCTCTCACACTCCTCAGCACCTTGATGAAGGGCTCAAGCCCGAAATATCTGAATAATCTTAACCTTTGCGACACAGAGGCGCTGTTTGACATGCTAAGTTTGTCCAGCATTTTTTCACATAATCGGGTGTTTTCACCGGCAGGAAGCCAAAGGTTGGGGACAAAAGGGATCCCCTTCGGGTGGGCAGATTGTGACTGGCGGAGTTCCGCAGGGGTTGGTGTTGGGGACCCACCCATGTTCAAAGGTTTCGCAAATCGCAGAAGGAATTGAAAGCTCGCAGAGAAACCGGGACGACGGGGGAGAATGGGCATAGGAAAGGGGCAGACGAGATGCAATGTTGAGAGACGCGCATTTGGGCAGGCGAAATACAAGGTCAGATTATGATCGAGATGGAGGGAAAATTCCAGACCTCAGAAGGACACGGACTCAATGGGAAAGTGTAACCACAGATACATTTAAGTAGAAATTAATCACTAATGTTTATAAAATTGGAAGATTATGGGGTGGGGTGGGGTGGGTGGGGGGTGAAGGGTTTATATGGAGGCTGGACTATGGTGTAGATATTACAGGGGATTTATATGGGGGCTGGACCATGGATGGGGATACTACGGAGAGGGAGGCAAGGGATTTATATGGGGCTGGACCATGGATGGAGATACTATGGTGAGGGGGTTTACATGGGGGATTTCTAGGCGGTGATCGTTTATAGGGGAAGGGGTTTATATGGGTGCTGGACGATGGATGGGGATGAAGGGGTTTTAATTACAGACCCATTAATGGCTCAACACCTGGATTAAATCCCCACCTGCTCCGGGCGGCCAAACGGATTCGTTCCTCCAAGAGCGATCGTCCTGCCCTCACGGCGCCATCTTGCCATTTGCATCACCACCTCCAGCGCCCTCGCTTCTGATTGGCTGCTCTACCTACCGCCTCGTCTCCCGATTGGACTCTTTGGATGTCCGTCACCCTGACGCCTCGAGTCCCCCTTCCTCCCCCCCCCCCTCGCTACCGATTGGCCGCATCCCTCCCGTCTCGTCTGCCGATTGGACTCTGCTGATCGTCAGCCGGAACTTCGCACGCGCTCCCAACGCTATCTCCACCGCGTGATTGGTCGGGTTCATCCTCGCTCTTTCGTGTGATTGGTCCGTGTCCGCTGTCTGTCACCCGAAACCCCACTCGCGATCCCAACGGCGCCTCCGCCACGTGATTGGCCGAGTTCTTCCTCGTTCTTTTGCGCCATTGGTCCGGGCCAGCTATCCGTCACCCCAACCTCCTTCGCGCTCTCATTATTGCCCAAACCCACCTGCCGCCTGATTGACGGGTTCTTCCTCGTTCCGCCCCGTCATTGCTCCCCTCCACCTGTCCGTCATCCCTCCTCCTCCCCCCCCCCCCACTGGCTCCATCACCGTCCCTCAGACGCGTTTGATTGGCGAGTCTCGCCTTCCGACCCCGCAGTGCTTCCTTCCTATTGGCCAACATCGCCTGTCCATCATCTGGTACACAGCGACGGGCCAATCAGTGTCTGCCTACCCTTCCCCATTTCCGGCCTCATCGAAAGGTCAATGGACCCCATTGCTCCGCTTCAATGCGCTTCATACTGCCCCACTTCCTGCTGGACCGGAAGAAGGTCATTCCGTCTTCTGTCTCCCCTGACAGCCACCTCCATCCCACACTTCCGGCGTCACCGGAAGAAGGTCAGACCCGCCGGCCGTTCTCCAGCCTTACCACGAAGAGCTTCGCCTCCCCGGCCCCACATCCGGCTGCCCCCGGGAGGAAGCGGAAGTGGCCGGGCCGAGGCTCGAGCTGTTTTTTTCTCTCCTCGTTCCTCCCCCCTCCTCCTCCCTCCCGCGCGCTCCAGGCCGTTCCCGCCACCGGCGCCGCCGACGAGGTGACGGAGGCAAGAGCGGCGCCGGCGGCCGCAGGTCGGTCATCCCCGGGGCCGTGGGGGGGGAGGGGGGGCGACTAGTCGGCGCCCGGAGCCCGATTAGTAAGGGGGGAGGGGCAGGAGCTAATTGTCGACGGGAAGCTCTTGGGGATGATTATCGCCGATCAGTTGTTTATCGCCGATTAGTTACGATAGATGATCGTTTATAGACGATTATAACCGATTAGTGTCGGTAATGGGTCGTTTACAAGTTATTAGTGACAATAGAGGATTGTTTCTCGGCGATTGTAACCGATTAGTGTCAGGACTGGGTCGTTTACAAGCGATTAGTGATGATAGAGTGTCGTTTATATTAGTGACAATCGCGAATCGTTTATAGGCGATTGTAACCGATTAGTGTCGGGACATGGTCGTTTACAAGTGAATAGTGACGATAAAGGGTTGTTTATAGGCGATTGTAACCGATTAGTGTCAGGGCAGGGTCGCTTACAAGCGATTAGTGACGGTAGAGAGTCATTTATAGGCGATTGTAACCAATTAGTGTCAGGACTTGGTCATTTACCAGCGATTAGTGACGATAGAATGTTGTTTACAGGCGATTTTAACCAATTAGTGTTGGGACAGGGTCGCTTACGAGCGATTAGTGACGATAGAGTGTTGTTTACAAGCGATTTTAACTAATTAGTGTCGGGACTGGGTAGTTTAGACTGGGTAGTTTACGAGCGATTAGTGATGATAGAGGGTTGTTTACAGTCGATTGTAACCAATTAGTGTCGAGCAGGGTCGTTTACAAGCGATTAGTGACGATAGAGGGTTGTTTATAGGCGATTTAACTGATTAGTGTTGGGACAGGGTCGCTTACGAACGATTAGTGACGATAAAGTGTTGTTTACAAGCAATTTTAACTAATTAGTGTCGGGACTGGGTAGTTTAGACTGGGTAGTTTACGAGCGATTAGTGATGATAGAGGGTTGTTTACAGTCGATTGTAACCGATTAGTGTTGAGCAGGGTCGTTTACAAGCGATTAGTGACGATAGAGGGTTGTTTATAGGCGATTTAACTGATTAGTGTTGGGACAGGGTCGTTTACAAGCAATTAGTGATGATAGAGGGTTGTTTACAGGCGATTGAAACTGATTAGTGTCGGGACTGGGTCGTTTACGAGCGGTTAGTGACGATAGAGGGTCGTTTATAGGTGATTATAACCGATTAGTGTCGGGACAGGGTCATTTAGAGCGATTAGTGATGATAGAGGGTTGTTTACAGGCGATTGTATCTGTTTAGTGTCGGGCAGTGTCATTTACAAACGATTAGTGACGATAGAGGGTAGTTTATAAGCGATTGTAACCGATTAGTGTCGGGACAGGATAGTTTACAAGCAATTAGTGATGGTAGATGATCGTTTATAGGTGATTGTATCCATTTAGTGTCGGGACAGGGTTATTTACAAGCGATTAGTGACAATAGAGGGTTGTTTACAGTCGATTGTAACCGATTAGTGTCGAGCAGGGTCATTTACAAGCGATTAGTGACGATAGAGGGTTGTTTACAGTCGATTGTAACCGATTAGTGTCGAGCAGGATCATTTACAAGCAATTAGTGACGAAAGAGGGTTGTTTATAGGCGATTTAACTGATTAGTGTTGGGACAGGGTCATTTACAAGTGATTAGTGATGATAGAGGGTTGTTTACAGGCAATTGTAATCAACTAGTGTTGGGGAGAGTTGTTTATAAGCGATTATAACTGCCCAGTACACTCTCCAGGACCCTGTCTCCCCCCTTGTACACTCCCCAGGACCTCTCTCCCCCCCACCCCCCAGTAGGGACCCCCATCACCCCCCCAGTACACTCCCTGGGAACACCCACTACCCCCCGTACACTCCCAGGAACCTATCTTCCCCCCCCCCCCCCCCCCCACCCCCGTACACTGCCCGGGACCCCCCCCTCTCTCTCCTATACACTCTGTGGGACCCCTCTCTCCTCCTCCCCCCCCCATACACTCCACGGGACACAGAACACACATACTCTCCCCCCCCCACCCCATTCATTCCCCGGGACACACATACTCTCCCCCCCACCCCATTCATTCCCCGGGACACACACACACACACACACACTGCCCCCCACCGTACACTCCCCGGGACCCACTTCCCCCCCACGCCATACACTCCCCGAGACCCAATCTACCCCCTGTACACTTCCCAGACCCCCTCTCTCCCCCTGTACTCCCCGGAACCTCCTCTCTCCCCCTGAACACTCCCAAGGACCCCCCTCTCTCACCCCCCCACATTACACTACCCGGGACACCCCACACTCCCTGGATCCCCCTATCCCCCCTGTACACACCCCAGGACCTCGTCTCCCCCTGCTACACTCCCCGGGACCCCCTCTCTCCCCCTGTACACTCCCCGGGACCCCCATCTCACCCCGAACACTCCCCGGGACCCCCATACACTCCCTGGGATCCCGTCTCCCCTCTACCCCCCCCCCCACCGTACACTCCCTGCAACCCCCCCCCCCTCACCCCGTACACTCTCCAGGACACCATCTCCCTCCCGAACACTCCCCGGGACCCCATACACTCGCTGGGACCCTCTCTCTCCTCCCCCCACCCCCCACACTCCCTCGGAATCCCCTCTCCCCACTGCACACTCCCAGGGACCTCCCTCTCCCCCCGTACACTCCCCAGGAAAACTTCCCCCTCCATACACTTCCCCGGGGATGGGATGGGGATAGCAGACCATGTTTATTGTGTGTATCCCACCCCCCAGGGCACCTGACATCCTCTGTTCTGTGCCCAGGTATGGAAGATTCACACTACAACAGCAGTTACTTCTGGACCCCGATACCAACTGTGGCTGGACAGGTCAGAAATGAACCCTCACATCTCCCTCTCCCCCTTCCTCTCCCCCCTTCCTCTCCCCCCTTCCTCTCCCCCCTTCCTCTCCCCCCTCCCTCACTCTCTCTCTCTTTCTCTCTCTCTCCCTCTCCTCTCCCCATCTCACTCTCTCTCTCTCTCTCCACCCACAGTTTGAGAATGTCATGTTCATCAACAAGATCAAGGAGCAGCTCCTGACGGACAAATCCTGCCCCACTGCGTCATACCAAAGCCCCCCACAGCACTCTGGCGGGGCAGACCCCTCAGGCACCCCAGGGGAGACAAAGCCCCCCGTCCCCTCCCCCTCTTCTGATGGGGTCACCATCCTGCCTCTTCCCTCCGCCACGCTGATGACAGGTGGGTGTCCGGGGGGCATGAGGGGGGTGGTGGGGCTTGGAAGGGGCTGAGGGGAGGGGCCAGGGGTCAGAGGGAGGAGATGTGTCTTGGATGGAGGGACAGGGTCTCAATGGGAGGCTAGGGGGTGTCAGAGGGAGGGGAGGGGGTCCCAGATGGAGGGACCAGGTGTCGGATGTCGGGGGGATCGGAGTGGGCGGAAGGTATTTTTTCCTGGATCTACCAATTTTCTCTCTCTCCCTCCACCTGTCTCTCATCCCTTTCTCTCTCACCCACTCTCATCCCTATCTGTCCCCTTTCTCCCTCTCCTGCTGCCTCCACCTCTCTCCGCCCCCATGTCTCTTTCTTTCCCCCCTACCCCCCCCAGGACTGGTGATCTCCCCCTGCTCCGGTCCGTCAGCCACCGCCACCTCGACCCTCCCCTCCCTCTCCCTGGCATCGCCCCTCTCTGCCGGCGAGACACTCCCCCACCCCTCCGGAGAAGAAACCCCCGTCAGGGGAAGACGCGGCTCAGAGCCCAAAACCTCCCGGCCCCCCGCAAGAGGAAGTGTCGTCACGTCGAAGGAGGAGTGGTTGTCCCGTTCCCAGGATCGTCCGAGGAGGAGGCTTCCAGAGATGGGAGGTCCTACAGGTAGGTCTCAACCCCCCCCTTCTTCTCTCTCCCCCACCCCCAATCTCCTCCCCCTCCCCATATCTTTGTCTCTTCTCTCCCCCCTCCCTTCCCCCTCTCTCTCTCTCCCTCCCCTCTATTTCCCTCCTCTCTCCCCCCCGCTCGGTCTCACCTCTCTCCTCTCCCCACAGGTGCCGGACCTGCCCGCTGACCTTCCTCTCCAAGTCGGACATGCAGCTCCACAGTAAGTCCCACTCCGAATCAAAACCTCACCACTGTCCCCACTGCTCCAAGACGTTTGCCAACAGCTCGTACCTGGCCCAGCACGTCCGCATCCACTCAGGGGCCAAGCCGTATGCCTGCTCTTACTGCCAGAGGAATTTCCGGCAACTGTCCCACCTTCAGCAGCACACACGGTAGGTCAGGGGGGCCGAGAGGAGCGGGGAGAGAGAGGGGTGGGGGAGAGAGGGGATAGAAGGGGGGAAGGGGCAAGAGAAAGAGGGGGGAGAGTGGGGGCAAAAGAGAGAGGGGGAGTGGGGGTGTGAGAGGGGGGAGAAAGGAGGGAGAAGTAATTTGGGAGTGGGTGTCAAACTCTCACCTCTCTCCCCCCTCTGCAGAATCCACACAGGAGACCGGCCGTACAAATGTGCACAACCGGGATGTGAGAAATCGTTCACCCAGCTGTCCAACCTCCAGGTAAACCCCTCTCCACCCCATCTCCCCCCCCCCCCCCCACCCCCTTCCCCCCACCCCCCTCACTCACACTCTCTCTCTCTCTCTCTCTCTCAGTCCCACAGACGGCAGCACAACAAAGACAAACCGTTCAAATGTCCCCACTTGCCATCGAGCGTACACCGATTCCCCGTCCCTCCAGGTCCACCTCAGCACGCACACGGTGAAAAATACACTTCGGTGAGTTCCCGACCCGCACGTACGCCCCTGACGGGCATCGGAGCCCGCCGGCTCGCGCCTAGTCATCATCTTCACCGGAGACCTTGGGACATTTCCCTGATGTCAGAAACTAAGTTACGGGGGAAAGGTTAACAGGTTCGGGACTTTAACCACTGAAGATTTACAGGGATGTTGCCCGGACATCAGGAACTGAGTTACAGGGAAAGGTTCGACATATTCGGGACTTTATCCCCTGAAGATTTACTGGGATGTTGACTGAAAGACTGACCACGGAGTGAGTCTCCTCCGCTCCTCTCCATGGCAGCTGCGTCCATCTGTCATGAGGCGGCTGGAAATGAGTGCGAGGCTCCATGCCCGATGCACACCAACGACGAATGAACCCCGGCATACCACACGTGCGACCTTGAGGGGTGTACGGATCCGGACGCCCGCGGTAAAGTGTCCGGCTGTTCACCCCTGATGGAGCCACTCTGGATCAAGTGAAGGGACATGGGTGGGGGTTCATGGGGGTTGGTGGCCGGCTCCCACGACGATTCCCTGAGGGAATGATTTTCCGGGGAGACAGTCTCAACGTTCGGTGGGCGCAAATATTTAGAGGGCGGGGGGTTGTGATGCTGGGGGGGGTTGGGGGGCGATGATGTATTGGCTGTGAAATAAACTCTCTTCCCCCCCCCCCTCTCTCCCCCTCCCTCACTCCTCTTGCTCCTCCCTCTCTCTCTCACCTCCCTCACTCCTCTCCCCCCCTCACATTCCCCTCTCTCCCTCCCCTCCCCTCCTCTCCAGGAGACGTACCTCATGAAACACATGAAGAAACACAAGGTTCCCGATCGACAGCCAGAGGCTTTCGAGGCGCCGGCCGGGGGTCCAGGTGGAGGGGCGGGACCCGGCGCCGTGCCCCTACGACCTGTTCAAGGCAGATGCCCGTGAGGAGGCGTGCCTCTCCTCCGGTGGCCTCCGGGTCGACACCTTGGGCACCTCCTGAATGGGCGGGGGGGGGAGAATCCTGGAAGGGGGGGAGGAGGAGGGCGTGAACAGGCCCCTCACCAAACACCCCACCCTTGCGCCCCCAATCACCTGCCATGTCCCAAACTGAGAGGTCGATCCCTTTGCCAACCTGTTGGAGTCATTTTGTTCCAAGATGGACACCGTGGCCCTGATTCGCCCATCTCTATCTCCCCCTCCCCCCCAATCCTCCCGCACTGAAACATTGGCCCCTTGGCTCGGCTGCTCCTGGCCTCCATCTTGGAGGGAAGACGAGCCTGTTCACGTCCATCACCTCAAGCCTCCGACAAGAAGCGTGCGGAGGCGGTGAAGGTGGGGAGGGGGGAGGCAGGCGAGGAGGACAGACGTGGCACCCGGCCCCACAGAAGTGGGTGTCCGAGGGCTTTGGGCCTATGGTCGCCAGTGGCAATGGGAGCCTGTGTCCCAACATGGCCACCCTTCTATCAGGCCCCACTGTTGAGGTCGTTCTCCCTCTGTCCCATCCCCTTCTGCGATAAGATAGAGACATTGATTGATATATAAATATAAAACTTTCTCACCTTGTAAAGTAAAAAAAATCTGTTTTATACAGGCGGCAAAGTTTTTAACGTGTTTTCCCCCGCTCCCTCTCTCTCACCCACCGCCCCCCTCGATCTTGCCGCCAAGCACTTAGTAAGGGTAATTTCATCTTAATATATCCCATGGCCGTCTGACCAGCCGGGGTCAGGGAGGGAGTGGGTTGGGGGGGAGATGCAAACTGACCAATTGGGGTCAGGGAGGGAGGGGAGGGAGGTGATTTCAATTTCAACTGATTAATCCCTCTGCACCTTCCTGTAAATAGACTCGCGGAAATAAAGTTTGTTTTCTTTCTGTTTCAGGTTTCACTCTGTGTCCCCACCCTATGAGTGTGTGACGGGACAGGGGCTTCACTCTGCGTCCCCACCCCGGGAATGTGTGACGGGACAGGGTTTCGCTCTGTGTCCCCCACCTGGGAGTGTGTGACGGGACGGAGCTTCTCTCTAGCTGCTTTCAGTGGCCACAAAGCCCAACTGTAAAGCTGCACAGAATACTCCTGTGCAGCTGTCGCGTGGCCATCTGAAACCGAAAAAGCCAGCCAGGAGGGTTACCTAACCCTTCTCCGAGAGGTATAACTATCCTTGGAGTATCAATTGTGGCAGCTGAAAGCAGCCCGGCTGCCAGGGGGCGGACTGCTGACATCACAGTGACATCATCAGCCATTGACTCCTGAGACAAGGAAACCAGATGAAAGCAGGCTTCTTCAAATTTTATTTTGCACCCTCTCCCGCTACTGGTCTCCCCCTTCACCCGCCTGACTACCACTGCCGGTCTCCCCCCCCCTCACCCAATCAACTCCCACTGCCGGTCTCACCCGCCCGACTCCCGCTGCCGGTCTCTTCCCCCCACCTCCCGCCCGACTCCCGCTGTCGGTCTCCTTTCCTTCCTCTCCGACCCCCGAAGCGGGGAGTTGGGTGGAGGGGAGACCAGCAGCAGGATTCGAGCGGGCATGGGTGGGTGGGGGGGGGGGGGAGACGAGCAGCAGACTCGGGCGTGAAGACCGGCAGTGGGACTCGGGTGCGTGAGGGTGGGGGGAGACTGGCAGCAGGAGTCGTGCCTTGACGCGCTGCTATGACGTGAGGTTAGCCTGAGCGAGACTAGGCACCTGTCCAGAGTAGCCGGCTTTCACTGATAGGTGGATAGCAGTCAGCTGGCACGTTTGGATGCCAGAAAGCCGTCCATTTCTGTGGGCACTTAAACGTGATAGCTAAACTCTAATAGCCTCACCTGCAGGGGCCTAATCTATGAGACGTATTGAACCCACCCAGCTCCTCCGATGGACATCAGGATGGACCAATCATATGTAAAAGATACGACTAGACCAATAAGATTGGATGAACCGCCCATCTCAGATAGACATCCCAATAAGATTGGATGAACCGCCCATCTCAGATAGACATCCCAATAAGATTGGATGAACCGCCCATCTCAGATAGACATCCCAATAAGATTGGATGAACCGCCCATCTCAGATAGACATCAGGACAGACCATTCGTAATGCAGAGACAGCGTAGTGGTTCGTTGAGAAGGAAAATCCCGCTACCCGACAGATGAACAGGCGGAATGACAAATCAGCTGGAAAATATGCCTCCAGCATCGATTAACTACAGGATCCTCCAACCTGATCGGAGATCAAACGCGTGTCGCAACTACAGGCAAGGAAACAGCTTCGGTGATTAAGAATTAGTCCAATCATAAGGGCTCAACCTCCTTACGAACAGATGGACCGCGGTGTTGCCACAGGCCCCTCATGGATGACAAATAAGACCGTCTCCCCAACAGATCGACGTCACTATGACCCAATCAGGTGGCGGATGGCCACACCCGACCATTCGCAGGCATGGATATCGCCCATTTGGCAGATCTGCCTAGGCAATCAGCTTCGAGGATTGCCTGTCTGACATTCACGCGTCCGAGAATTCGCCTCCCAGCCTGATGGACGTAGCAGGCATGGACGTCGTTGCGAACCAATCTCTTCTCAAGGGTCAGAGGCGGTCATTCACAGCGGCGAAACTGCTTACACAAAGGTTGGATGGCGGAACGGACCAATCAAAATCAGTAAAGAAACAGAGAAGCGACGTTGCAGACCAATCAAGTGGCGGTACAGCCTGGGGACCTCGAGGTTACCCCTTCCCATCGCAGGGAAAGGGGTCGGCGGCCATTTGATGACGATAAGAAAGGGCAGCGGTCGGCCATCTTGGAGAAGGTTCCTAGCGGCCATTTTGCCGACGGCGTGAGAGGGGTGGCAGCTGCCATCTTGGTTCAGGGCATTCACCGGTTACCAAGATGACGGGCAGCGAGGCGAGGTCTTGGAACAGGACGGCGGCCATGTCGTTGCGGGGCGTCATTCTCCACGCTCTCAAGAGCGAAGCTTAAAATAAAACAGCGCAGGGTCCGCAGCTTAACGGTAGATCGAGCAGCGGGATTTGCAGAGGCAACGGTAATGAGATGCCACCAACCTGTCGGGCTTGTCCCCGCGTAAATTGGAGAGGGGGGAACAGCAGCAGGTCCCATATACGAAATCAGGCGGCCATTTTGAGCCCGGGCGTCGCGATACGGGCATAATAGAGCTGACAGCGGTAGCCATTTTGGTGCGGGGCGCGGGCGGCCATTTTGGTAAGGGGCCTTTCAGCTTCCCCCTCTCTACCCGCTACCTCCCTCCCCAATTATCACTCCTCTCTCTCTCTCCTGCCTCCCCCTCTCTCTCCCCTTCTCTCTCCCTCTCAATCCTCCACTATGTTTCCTTCTTTCTCCCCTCCACTCTCCACCCTCTCTCACACCCTTTCCCTTCCCTCCCCATCTCCTCTCTCTCATCCCTAGCTCTCTCCCCCTCTGTTCCCCCTCTCTCTCCCCATCTCCACCGCCTCCCTGCCCCCTCTCCCTCACCCCATCTCTCCGCCCCGACGCTCTCTGCCCCCATCCCCGACGCTCTCTCTCCCCATCCCCGACGCGCTCTCTCCTAATCTCTCAGCCCCTCTCCCCCACTCCACTATCCCTTCTCTCCCCCTCCCCCCCACTGCCCTCTCTTTCCCACCTCCCCCCAACTCCCTCCCAACTCCCTCCCCAACTCTCTATCCCACTCTCTTCCCAACTCTCTCTCCCTCTCCCCCTCTCTCTTCCCCCCTCTCCCTCTCCATCCCTCTCTCCCCTCTCTTCTCTCTCCCCTCCTCTCTCTCTCTCCCTCCCTCTCTTTCCCTGACTACCCACTCTCTCTCCCCCTCTCTCTACCACCCTCTCCCCACCTCTCTCCTCTCCCCCTCCCCTACCTTTCCACTTCCCATTCTCTCCCCCTCATTCTCCCCACTTTCTACCCTCTCCTCATCTCACTCCCCCTCCCTCCTACTCTCTCTGCACCTCTCCCTCCCCTCACTCTCATCCTCTCTCACTCCTCCTCTACACCCTCTCTCGTCACCCTTCTCTCCCATCTCTCTCTCTCCCCCTCTCTTCTCCTCCCCTCTCTCTCCCCAACTCTTCCCCCTCTCTCTCCCCAACTCTTCCCCTCTCTCTCCCCAACTCTTCCCCCTCTCTCTCCCCAACTCTTCCCTCTCTCCTCTCCCCAACTCTTCCGCCTCTCTCTCCCCAACTCTTCCCGCTCTCTCTCCCCAACTCTTCCGCCTCTCTCTCCCCAACTCTTCCGCCTCTCTCTCCCCAACTCTTCCGCCTCTCTCTCCCCAACTCTTCGCCTCTCTCTCCCAACTCTTCCGCCTCTCTCTCCCCAACTCTTCCGCCTCTCTCTCCCCAACTCTTCCGCCTCTCTCTCCCCAACTCTTCCGCCTCTCTCTCCCCAACTCTTCCGCCTCTCTCTCCCAACTCTTCCGCCTCTCTCTCCCCAACTCTTCCGCCTCTCTCTCCCCAACTCTTCCGCCTCTCTCTCCCCAACTCTTCCGCCTCTCTCTCCCCAACTCTTCCGCCTCTCTCTCCCCAACTCTTCCGCCTCTCTCTCCCCAACTCTTCCGCCTCTCTCTCCCCAACTCTTCCGCCTCTCTCTCCCCAACTCTTCCGCCTCTCTCTCCCAACTCTTCGCCTCTCTCTCCCAACTCTTCCGCCTCTCTCTCCCCAACTCTTCCGCCTCTCTCTCCCCAACTCTTCCGCCTCTCTCTCCCCAACTCTTCCGCCTCTCTCTCCCCAACTCTTCCGCCTCTCTCTCCCCAACTCTTCCGCCTCTCTCTCCCAACTCTTCCGCCTCTCTCTCCCCAACTCTTCCGCCTCTCTCTCCCCAACTCTTCCGCTCTCTCTCCCAACTCTCGCTCTCTCCCCAACTCTTCCGCCTCTCTCTCCCCAACTCTTCCGCCTCTCTCTCCCCAACTCTTCCGCCTCTCTCTCCCCAACTCTTCCGCCTCTCTCTTCCCCAACTCTTCCGCCTCTCTCTCCCCAACTCTTCCGCCTCTCTCTCCCCCAACTCTTCCGCCTCTCTCTCCCCAACTCTTCCGCCTCTCTCTCCCCAACTCTTCCGCCTCTCTCTCCCCAACTCTTCCGCCTCTCTCTCCCCACTCTTCCGCCTCTCTCCCAACTCTTCCGCCTCTCTCTCTCCCCAACTCTTCGCCTCTCTCTCCCCAACTCTTCCGCCTCTCTCTCCCCAACTCTTCCGCCTCTCTCTCCCCAACTCTTCCGCCTCTCTCTCCCCAACTCTTCCGCCTCTCTCTCCCAACTCTTCCGCCTCTCTCTCCCCAACTCTTCCGCCTCTCTCTCCCCAACTCTTCCGCCTCTCTCTCCCCAACTCTTCCGCCTCTCTCTCCCCAACTCTTCCGCCTCTCTCTCCCCAACTCTTCCGCCTCTCTCTTCCCTCCAACTCTTCCGCCTCTCTCTCCCCAACTCTTCCGCCTCTCTCTCCCCAACTCTTCCGCCTCTCTCTCCCCAACTCTTCCGCCTCTCTCTCCCCAACTCTTCCGCCTCTCTCTCCTCCAACTCTTCCGCCTCTCTCTCCCCAACTCTTCCGCCTCTCTCTCCCAACTCTTCGCCCTCTCTCTCCCCAACTCTTCCGCCTCTCTCTCCCAACTCTTCCGCCTCTCTCTCCCCAACTCTTCCGCCTCTCTCTCCCCAACTCTTCGCCTCTCTCTCCCCAACTCTTCCGCCTCTCTCTCCCCAACTCTTCCGCCTCTCTCTCCCCAACTCTTCCGCCTCTCTCTCCCCAACTCTTCCGCCTCTCTCTCCCCAACTCTTCCGCCTCTCTCTCCCTCTTCTCTTCCCAACTCTTCCGCCTCTCTCTCCCCAACTCTTCCGCCTCTCTCTCCCCAACTCTTCCGCCTCTCTCTCCCAACTCTTCCGCCTCTCTCTCCCCAACTCTTCCGCCTCTCTCTCCCCAACTCTTCCGCCTCTCTCTCCCCAACTCTTCGCCTCTCTCTCTCGCTCTCTCTCCCCAACTCGCTCTCTCCCACTCTTCGCCTCTCTCCCCAACTCTTCCGCCTCTCTCTCCCCAACTCTTCCGCCTCTCTCTCCCCAACTCTTCCGCCTCTCTCTCCCAACTCTTCCGCCTCTCTCTCCCCAACTCTTCCGCCTCTCTCTCCCCAACTCTTCCGCCTCTCTCTCCCCAACTCTTCCGCCTCTCTCTCCCAACTCTTCCGCCTCTCTCTCCCCAACTCTTCCGCCTCTCTCTCCCCAACTCTTCCGCCTCTCTCTCCCAACTCTTCCGCCTCTCTCTCCCCAACTCTCCGCCTCTCTCTCCCAACTCTTCCGCCTCTCTCTCCCCAACTCTTCCGCCTCTCTCTCCCCAACTCTTCCGCCTCTCTCTCCCCAACTCTTCCGCCTCTCTCTCCCCAACTCTTCCGCCTCTCTCTCCCCAACTCTTCCGCCTCTCTCTCCCCAACTCTTCCGCCTCTCTCTCCCCAACTCTTCCGCCTCCTCTCCCCAACTCTTCCGCCTCTCTCTCCCCAACTCTTCCGCCTCTCTCTCCCCAACTCTTCCGCCTCTCTCTCCCCAACTCTTCCGCCTCTCTCTCCCAACTCTTCCGCCTCTCTCTCCCAACTCTTCCGCCTCTCTCTCCCCAACTCTTCCGCCTCTCTCTCCCCAACTCTTCCGCCTCTCTCTCCCCAACTCTTCCGCCTCTCTCTCCCCAACTCTTCCGCCTCTCTCTCCCCAACTCTTCCGCCTCTCTCTCCCCAACTCTTCCGCCTCTCTCTCCCCAACTCTTCCGCCTCTCTCTCCCCAACTCTTCCGCCTCTCTCTCCCCAACTCTTCCGCCTCTCTCTCCCCAACTCTTCCGCCTCTCTCTCCCCAACTCTTCCGCCTCTCTCTCCCCAACTCTTCCGCCTCTCTCTCCCCAACTCTTCCGCCTCTCTCTCCCCCAACTTCCGCCTCTCTCTCCCCAACTCTTCCGCCTCTCTCTCCCCAACTCTTCCGCCTCTCTCTCCCCAACTCTTCCGCCTCTCTCTCCCCAACTCTTCCGCCTCTCTCTCCCCAACTCTTCCGCCTCTCTCTCCCAACTCTTCCGCCTCTCTCTCCCCAACTCTTCCGCCTCTCTCTCCCCAACTCTTCCGCCTCTCTCTCCCCAACTCTTCCGCCTCTCTCTCCCCAACTCTTCCGCCTCTCTCTCCCCAACTCTTCCGCCTCTCTCTCCCCAACTCTTCCGCCTCTCTCTCCCCAACTCTTCCGCCTCTCTCTCCCCAACTCTTCCGCCCTCTCTCTCCCCAACTCTTCCGCCTCTCTCTCCCCAACTCTTCCGCCCTCTCTCTCCCCAACTCTTCCGCCTCTCTCTCCCCAACTCTTCTCCGCCTCTCTCTCCCCAACTCTTCCGCCTCTCTCTCCCCAACTCTTCCGCCCTCTCTCTCCCCAACTCTTCCGCCTCTCTCTCCCCAACTCTTCCGCCTCTCTCTCCCCAACTCTTCCGCCTCTCTCTCCATCCCAACTCTTCCGCCTCTCTCTCCCCAACTCTTCCGCCTCTCTCTCTCCCCAACTCTTCCGCCTCTCTCTCCCCAACTCTTCCGCCTCTCTCTCCCCAACTCTTCCGCCTCTCTCTCCCCAACTCTTCCGCCTCTCTCTCCCCCAACTCTTCCGCCTCTCTCTCCCAACTCTTCCGCCTCTCTCTCCCCAACTCTTCCGCCTCTCTCTCCCCAACTCTTCCGCCTCTCTCTCCCCAACTCTTCCGCCTCTCTCTCCCCAACTCTTCCGCCTCTCTCTCCCAACTCTTCCGCCTCTCTCTCTCCCCAACTCTTCCGCCCTCTCTCTCCCCAACTCTTCCGCCTCTCTCTCCCCAACTCTTCGCTCTCTCTCTCCCAACTCTTCCGCCTCTCTCTCCCAACTCTTCCGCCTCTCTCTCCCCAACTCTTCCGCCTCTCTCTCCCCAACTCTTCCGCCTCTCTCTCCCCAACTCTTCCGCCTCTCTCTCCCCAACTCTTCCGCCTCTCTCTCCCCAACTCTTCCGCCTCTCTCTCCCCAACTCTTCCGCCTCTCTCTCCCCAACTCTTCCGCCTCTCTCTCCCCAACTCTTCCGCCTCTCTCTCCCCACTCTTCCGCCTCTCTCTCCCCAACTCTTCCGCCTCTCTCTCCCCAACTCTTCCGCCTCTCTCTCCCCAACTCTTCCGCCTCTCTCTCCCCAACTCTTCCGCCTCTCTCTCCCCAACTCTTCCGCCTCTCTCTCGCCCAACTCTTCCGCCTCTCTCTCCCCAACTCTTCCGCCTCTCTCTCCCAACTCTTCCGCCTCTCTCTCCCCAACTCTTCCGCCTCTCTCTCCCCAACTCTTCCGCCTCTCTCTCCCCAACTCTTCCGCCTCTCTCTCCCCAACTCTTCCGCCTCTCTCTCCCCAACTCTTCCGCCTCTCTCTCCCAACTCTTCCGCTCTCTCTCCCAACTCTTCCGCCTCTCTCTCCCCAACTCTTCCGCCTCTCTCTCCCCAACTCTTCCGCCTCTCTCTCCCCAACTCTTCCGCCTCTCTCTCCCCAACTCTTCCGCCTCTCTCTCCCCAACTCTTCCGCCTCTCTCTCCCCAACTCTTCCGCCTCTCTCTCCCCAACTCTTCCGCCTCTCTCTCCCCCAACTCTTCCGCCTCTCTCTCCCCAACTCTTCCGCCTCTCTCTCCCCAACTCTTCCGCCTCTCTCTCCCCAACTCTTCCGCTCTCTCTCTCCCCAACTCTTCCGCCTCTCTCTCCCCAACTCTTCCGCCTCTCTCTCCCCAACTCTTCCGCCTCTCTCTCCCCAACTCTTCCGCCTCTCTCTCCCCAACTCTTCCGCCTCTCTCTCCCCAACTCTTCCGCCTCTCTCTCCCAACTCTCCGCCTCTCTCCCAACTCTTCCGCTCTCTCTCCCAACCTCTTCCGCCTCTCTCTCCCCAACTCTTCCGCCTCTCTCTCCCCAACTCTTCCGCCTCTCTCTCCCCAACTCTTCCGCCTCTCTCTCCCCAACTCTTCCGCCTCTCTCTCCCCAACTCTTCCGCCTCTCTCTCCCCAACTCTTCCGCCTCTCTCTCCCCAACTCTTCCGCCTCTCTCTCCCCAACTCTTCCGCCTCTCTCTCCCCAACTCTTCCGCCTCTCTCTCCCCAACTCTTCCGCCTCTCTCTCCCCACTCTTCCGCCTCTCTCTCCCCAACTCTTCCGCCTCTCTCTCCCCACTCTTCCGCCTCTCTCTCCCCAACTCTTCCGCCTCTCTCTCCCCAACTCTTCCGCCTCTCTCTCCCCAACTCTTCCGCCTCTCTCTCCCAACTCTTCCGCCTCTCTCTCCCCAACTCTTCCGCCTCTCTCTCCCCAACTCTTCCGCCTCTCTCTCCCCAACTCTTCCGCCTCTCTCTCGCCCAACTCTTCCGCCTCTCTCTCGCCCAACTCTTCCGCCTCTCTCTCGCCCAACTCTTCCGCCTCTCTCTCGCCAACTCTTCCGCCTCTCTCTCCCCAACTCTTCCGCCTCTCTCTCCCAACTCTTCCGCCTCTCTCTCCCAACTCTTCCGCCTCTCTCTCCCCAACTCTTCCGCCTCTCTCTCCCCAACTCTTCCGCCTCTCTCTCCCCAACTCTTCCGCCTCTCTCTCCCCAACTCTTCCGCCTCTCTCTCGCCCAACTCTTCCGCCTCTCTCTCCCAACTCTTCCGCCTCTCTCTCCCCAACTCTTCCGCCTCTCTCTCCCCAACTCTTCCGCCTCTCTCTCCCCAACTCTTCCGCCTCTCTCTCCCCAACTCTTCGCCTCTCTCTCCCCAACTCTTCCGCCTCTCTCTCCCCAACTCTTCCGCCTCTCTCTCCCAACTCTTCCGCCTCTCTCTCCCAACTCTTCCGCTCTCTCTCCCCAACTCTTCCGCCTCTCTCTCCCCAACTCTTCCGCCTCTCTCTCCCCAACTCTTCCGCCTCTCTCTCCCCAACTCTTCCGCCTCTCTCTCCCCAACTCTTCCGCCTCTCTCTCCCCAACTCTTCCGCCTCTCTCTCCCCAACTCTCCGCCTCTCTCTCCCAACTCTTCCGCCTCTCTCTCCCCAACTCTTCCGCCTCTCTCTCCCCAACTCTTCCGCCTCTCTCTCCCCAACTCTTCCGCCTCTCTCTCCCCAACTCTTCCGCCTCTCTCTCCCCAACTCTTCGCCTCTCTCTCCCCAACTCTTCCGCCTCTCTCTCCCCAACTCTTCCGCCTCTCTCTCTCCCAACTCTTCCGCCTCTCTCTCCCCAACTCTTCCGCCTCTCTCTCCCCAACTCTTCCGCCTCTCTCTCCCCAACTCTTCCGCCTCTCTCTCCCCAACTCTTCCGCCTCTCTCTCCCCAACTCTTCCGCCTCTCTCTCCCCAACTCTTCCGCCTCTCTCTCCCAACTCTTCCGCCTCTCTCTCCCCAACTCTTCCGCCTCTCTCTCCCCAACTCTTCCGCCTCTCTCTCCCCAACTCTTCCGCCTCTCTCTCCCCAACTCTTCCGCCTCTCTCTCCCCAACTCTTCCGCCTCTCTCTCCCCAACTCTTCCGCCTCTCTCTCCCCAACTCTTCCGCCTCTCTCTCCCCAACTCTTCCGCCTCTCTCTCCCCAACTCTTCCGCCTCTCTCTCCCCAACTCTTCCGCCTCTCTCTCCCAACTCTTCCGCCTCTCTCTCCCCAACTCTTCCGCCTCTCTCTCCCCAACTCTTCCGCCTCTCTCTCCCCAACTCTTCCCGCTCTCTCTCCCCAACTCTTCCGCCTCTCTCTCCCCAACTCTTCCGCCTCTCTCTCCCAACTCTTCCGCCTCTCTCTCCCCAACTCTTCCGCCTCTCTCTCCCCAACTCTTCCGCCTCTCTCTCCCCAACTCTTCCGCCTCTCTCTCCCAACTCTTCCGCCTCTCTCTCCCCAACTCTTCCGCCTCTCTCTCCCCAACTCTTCCGCCTCTCTCTCCCCAACTCTTCCGCCTCTCTCTCCCAACTCTTCCGCCTCTCTCTCCCCAACTCTTCCGCCTCTCTCTCCCCAACTCTTCCGCCTCTCTCTCCCCAACTCTTCCGCCTCTCTCTCCCCAACTCTTCGCCTCTCTCTCCCCAACTCTTCCGCCTCTCTCTCCCCAACTCTTCCGCCTCTCTCTCCCCAACTCTTCCGCCTCTCTCTCCCCAACTCTTCCGCCTCTCTCTCCCCAACTCTTCCGCCTCTCTCTCCCCAACTCTTCCGCCTCTCTCTCCCCAACTCTTCCGCCTCTCTCTCCCCAACTCTTCCGCCTCTCTCTCCCCAACTCTTCCGCCTCTCTCTCCCAACTCTTCCGCCTCTCTCTCCCCAACTCTTCCGCCTCTCTCTCCCCAACTCTTCCGCCTCTCTCTCCCCAACTCTTCCGCCTCTCTCTCCCCAACTCTTCCGCCTCTCTCTCCCCAACTCTTCCGCCTCTCTCTCCCCAACTCTTCCGCCTCTCTCTCCCCAACTCTTCCGCCTCTCTCTCCCCAACTCTTCCGCCTCTCTCTCCCCAACTCTTCCGCCTCTCTCTCCCCAACTCTTCCGCCTCTCTCTCCCCAACTCTTCCGCCTCTCTCTCCCAACTCTTCCGCCTCTCTCTCCCCAACTCTTCCGCCCTCTCTCTCCCCAACTCTTCGCCTCTCTCTTCCCAACTCTTCCGCCCTCTCTCTCCCCAACTCTTCCGCCTCTCTCTCCCCAACTCTTCCGCCTCTCTCTCCCCAACTCTTCCGCCTCTCTCTCTCCCCAACTCTTCCGCCTCTCTCTCCCCAACTCTTCCGCCCTCTCTCTCCCCAACTCTTCCGCCTCTCTCTCCCCAACTCTTCCGCCTCTCTCTCCCCAACTCTTCCGCCTCTCTCTCCCCAACTCTTCCGCCTCTCTCTCCCCAACTCTTCCGCCTCTCTCTCCCCAACTCTCCGCCTCTCTCTCCCCAACTCTTCCGCCTCTCTCTCCCCAACTCTTCCGCCTCTCTCTCCCCAACTCTTCCGCCTCTCTCTCCCCAACTCTTCCGCCTCTCTCTCCCCAACTCTTCCGCCTCTCTCTCCCCAACTCTTCCGCCTCTCTCTCCCCAACTCTTCCGCCTCTCTCTCCCCAACTCTTCCGCCTCTCTCTCCCAACTCTTCCGCCTCTCTCTCCCCAACTCTTCCGCCTCTCTCTCCCCAACTCTTCCGCCTCTCTCTCCCCACTCTCCGCCTCTCTCTCCCAACTCTTCCGCCTCTCTCTCCCCAACTCTTCCGCCTCTCTCTCCCCAACTCTTCCGCCTCTCTCTCTCCCCAACTCTTCCGCCTCTCTCTCCCCAACTCTTCCGCCTCTCTCTCCCCAACTCTTCCGCCTCTCTCTCCCCAACTCTTCCGCCTCTCTCTCCCCAACTCTTCCGCCTCTCTCTCCCCAACTCTTCCGCCTCTCTCTCCCAACTCTTCCGCCTCTCTCTCCCCAACTCTTCCGCCTCTCTCTCCCCAACTCTTCCGCCTCTCTCTCCCCAACTCTTCCGCCTCTCTCTCCCCAACTCTTCCGCCTCTCTCTCCCCAACTCTTCCGCCTCTCTCTCCCAACTCTTCCGCCTCTCTCTCCCCAACTCTTCCGCCTCTCTCTCCCCAACTCTTCCGCCTCTCTCTCCCCAACTCTTCCGCCTCTCTCTCCCCAACTCTTCCGCCTCTCTCTCCCCAACTCTTCCGCCTCTCTCTCCCCAACTCTTCCGCCTCTCTCTCCCCAACTCTTCCGCCTCTCTCTCCCCAACTCTTCCGCCTCTCTCTCCCCAACTCTTCCGCCTCTCTCTCCCCAACTCTTCCGCCTCTCTCTCCCCAACTCTTCCGCCTCTCTCTCCCCAACTCTTCCGCCTCTCTCCCAACTCTTCCGCCTCTCTCTCCCCAACTCTTCCGCCTCTCTCTCCCCAACTCTTCCGCCTCTCTCTCCCCAACTCTTCCGCCTCTCTCTCCCCAACTCTTCCGCCTCTCTCTCCCCAACTCTTCCGCCTCTCTCTCCCCAACTCTTCCGCCTCTCTCTCCCCAACTCTTCCGCCTCTCTCTCCCCAACTCTTCCGCCTCTCTCTCCCCCAACTCTTCCGCCTCTCTCTCCCCAACTCTTCGCCTCTCTCTCCCCAACTCTTCCGCCTCTCTCTCCCCAACTCTTCCGCCTCTCTCTCCCCAACTCTTCCGCCTCTCTCTCTCCCCAACTCTTCCGCCTCTCTCTCCCCAACTCTTCCGCCTCTCTCTCCCCAACTCTTCCGCCTCTCTCTCCCCAACTCTTCCGCCTCTCTCTCCCCAACTCTTCCGCCTCTCTCTCCCAACTCTTCCGCCTCTCTCTCCCCAACTCTTCCGCCTCTCTCTCCCCAACTCTTCCGCCTCTCTCTCCCCAACTCTTCCGCCTCTCTCTCCCCAACTCTTCCGCCTCTCTCTCCCCAACTCTTCCGCTCTCTCTCCCCAACTCTTCCGCCTCTCTCTCCCCAACTCTTCCGCCTCTCTCTCCCCAACTCTTCCGCCTCTCTCTCCCCAACTCTTCCGCCTCTCTCTCCCCAACTCTTCCGCCTCTCTCTCCCAACTCTTCCGCCTCTCTCTCCCCAACTCTTCCGCCTCTCTCTCCCCAACTCTTCCGCCTCTCTCTCCCCAACTCTTCCGCCTCTCTCTCCCCAACTCTTCCGCCTCTCTCTCCCCAACTCTTCCGCCTCTCTCTCCCCAACTCTTCCGCCTCTCTCTCCCCAACTCTTCCGCCTCTCTCTCCCCAACTCTTCCGCCTCTCTCTCCCCAACTCTTCCGCCTCTCTCCTCCCCAAACTCTTCCGCCTCTCTCTCCCCAACTCTTCCGCCTCTCTCTCCCCAACTCTTCCGCCTCTCTCTCCCCACTCTCTCTCGCCCTCTCACTCCCCTCCCTCCAAACTCTCCTCCTCTCTTCCAAACTCTCTCTCTCCTCCCTCACTCTCCCACCTCTCTGCCCCCTCTCTCTCCTCAACTTTCTCTCTCCCTATCATCGAAAGCGATGCGTCTGACTTGCCCTGGCAGCCACTTTGAACCAGGCCAGCCAGCCAGTAGCCTTCTTCTCCAGAACCCTCCAGGGTCCTGAGAGCCGACGCTCTTGTTGAGAAGGAGGCCCAGGCCATAGTTGAAGCAGTTCGTCGTTGGAGACACTACCTCACTGGCAGGCGCTTTGCACTGCTGACCGACCAATGCGCGGTCTCCTTCATGTTTAGCAATGCCCAGCGAGGTAAGATCAAGAATGACAAAATCGCCAGGTGGAGAATCGAGCTCTCCACCTTTAATTATGACATACTGTATCGGCCTGGTAAACTCAACGACCCGCCAGATGCACTCTCCAGGGGATTTGCGCCAACCTACAACTGGACAGGCTACAGAAAGTCCACGAGGAGCTCTGTCATCCAGAGGTCACTAGGTTCCCCGCACTTTGTCAAAGCTCGTAACCTGTCCTACACTGTTGAGGAGATTAATTCCATGACCCAAGCCTGCCCAGTGTGCGCTGAGTGCAAACCCCACTTCTTCCGTCCAGAGAACACCCACGTCATCAAAGCCATCCGCCCCTTTGAGCATCTCACCGTAGACTTCAAAGGGCCCCTCCCGTCGACCAACTGTAACACCTACATCCTTACAGCCCTCGACGAGTACTCCCACTTCCCATTTGCTGTGCCCTGCTCGGACATGACTGCCTCCTCAGTTATAGAGGCACTGCACAGCATCTTTGCCATCTTCGGGTACCCCAGTTACATCCACAGTGACAGGGTATCCTCGTTTATGAGCGCAGAGCTGCGGCAGTACCTTCTGGAGCGTGGTATTGCTTCAAGCAGGAGCACCAGTGGTAATGGGCAAGTTGAAAGAGAGAATGTAACCGTCTGGAAAGAGGTTACGCTTGCCCTCCGGTCCAAAGGTCTCCCCACCTCTCGCTGGCAGGATGTGCTCACTAGTGCCCTGCACTCCATCCACTCCCCTCCTATGCACTGCAACCAGTGCCACCCCCCATGAAAGGATGTTCTCTTTCCCAAGGAAATCCGTCGGGTACGACTATACCGGCATGGCTCACGGTTCCCTGTCCAGTCCTCTTACGACGCCACGTCCGTACTCTGAGAACGACCTTTTGGTTTGACCGAGTGACTCTGCTACATGCGAACCCACGTTATGCCTACGTTGAGTACCCAGACGGGTGGGAGGACACAGTCTCGGTAAGGGACCTAGCCCAAGCCGGATCAGGCGCAGCATTGCCTTTAACCCAACCTCCTATTCCTTCTCCCCCAGGTCATGTGCTTATACAGAGGGACCAGAACCACTCCACCAGCTCAGGCCAGACTGTCGTCAATGCCATTTGGGAATTGAGTGAAGCAGTGGCCCGCACCCGGTGACACGACTCCGGCGACCGCAATCCTGCCACCCCTCTCTCCTCCCTCTCTCCCCCCTCTTTCATCCCCCTCTCTCACCCCCTCTTCCTCCTCTCTCTCTCCTACTCTCTCCCCTCTCCTCTCTCCCTCTCCCCCTTTCTCCCCACCTACTCCCCTCTCTCCCCATCTCTCATCCCCTCTCCCTCTCTTTCATCCCCTCTCTCTCCCCTCCCACCTTCATCTCTCCCCAACTCTCTCTGGCCCCCTCTCTCCCACCTCTCTTTTCCTCTCTCTCACTCCCCTCTCCCCAACTCACTCTCCTCCCTCTCTTCCTCTCTCCCACCTCTTTTCTCTCTCTCACGCTCTCCCCCTCTTTCCTGCCCTCTCTCCCCCTCACCCTTCTCTCCCCAACCCCCTTTCTCCCCATCCCCAACTCTCTCCCACCCTCTCCCCAACTCTTTCTCTCCCCATCTCTCTCCCCTTCTTTCATTCCCCCCTCTCCCTCCCCCTCCTACCTCTCTCTAGCCCCCTTTCTCCCACTTCTTATTTCCTCTCATTTATTCTCCCCCCCTCCCCAACTCTCTCCCCTCTCCCTCTCTCTTCTCCTCTCGACCCCTCCCCTCTCTCCACCTCTCTCCCCCTCACTTCCCATCACCTGTTTCTCACTCTCGCTCCCCTCCCCCCTCTTTCTCCCCTCTCCAACTCTCTCCCCCTCACTTCCCATCTCTCTCCCTCTCTCTCCTCCATCTCCCCCTCTCTCTTCCCCTCCCCATCCCTTTTCTCTCCCCCTCCCCCTTCTCTCTCCCCAACTCTCTCTGGCCCCCCCTCCCACTCTCGCCACCTCTCTCCAACCTCTTTTCCTCTCTCTCTCACAGTCTCCGCCCCTCCCCAGCTCTCTCTCTCCCCTCCCCATCTCTCCCCAACTCTCTCTGCTCCTCTCTCTCCCCAACTCTCTCTCTCTCCCCATCTCTCAACCCCTCTCTCCCCCACCTCTCCTTTCCTCTCTCTTACTCTCGCTCCCCCCCCCCCCTCTTTCTCCCA